>NW_027331961.1:1229056-1383214 GCF_048418815.1 Hemitrygon akajei | reverse complement strand
ATTTCCGATGTTCTTATCGTTTTCTTATTGAAATCCTTCGTTTCCCTTCGAAACAGGAATTTTAACCTTCAGCACTGTGCTCTTCTCTCTAATGAAAGTACATTGGACGGAAAAATGCTACAGAACAGTTACACTGTGCCCCCTCGCTTCACTCTGGGCTGATATCCACCGTGCCCCTTGCTCCTCTGGTCGACTTCGGTTCTCTGGCCAATTCCGTGCACTTCCAGGAGCAGGACCTGAACCGCTGGCAGGCTTGTTGGACGAATCTTTAATGTTTATGTGGAATTCGCGTGATCTCCGGTGCATGTAGACAATTCGCGTGTTGCTTTGTGCTTAATTGTCTGAAGATTGCAGCGATAACGGCTCTGAAGATGAACGTCCTTACAGATTTGTGTGATGCTGGAAATTGCTGCTGTATATCTGAAGAGGTATTTTAATTATTTTACACGCTCGGTGCAAAGTTTTGAAATCAGACAAGGCGATTCTAAGGATCCAGAAAAGACCTTGGAGGTTGAAAGAGACAAGGCGCGGGGGGGGGGGGGGGGGAGCGGCTCGGGGAGGCGTGCGATCCGTTGCTCCCATGTTCACCTCGGGTCTGTTTCTTCCCACACTGCCCCCTTGTGGTGACCAAACAAACTAACAAATAAATAGACAACTAGATAAATGAATAAATAAATACAAACAAATTGTGCAAACAATATTATGGAAATAGCCACGGATAGAAAAATAAGGGGATGGGTTCTACATTCAATAAGTGGTGAATCTCCGGAATTAAATACACTGGAGGGTTGTGAAGTGCCCATCCCTGACTGAATTAAATTATTACACGTCATCAAAGGAATTGGACGATATCGATCTGCCTTGAGTTTGTTGACTGACAGATCAGGTCTTGAGGCTTTGAATGTCTAACTGCTGCTCTGATTTCCTATGTTTCTTTCCTGCGAAACAGCATTCTTGCCGTTCGGCCCTGTGTTGTGCTTTCTATTGAAAGTACATTGGCCTCGAAGATGTTACAGAACAGTTACACTGCTCCCCGTCGTTTCACTCCGGGCTGCTATCCACTGTGCCCCTTCCTTCTCCAGTCGACTTCGCTTCTCCGGCGAATTCTGGTCACTTCCAGGCGCAGGACCAGAATTTTAAAATCAGATGAGGCGATGCTAAGGAGACAGAACAGATCCTGGAGATTGAAGGAGACGAGGCGCAAGGTGGAGCGGCTCGGGGAGGCGTGTGACCGTTGCTCCCATATTGATATCGTGTCCGTATCTTCCACACTGCCCCCTTGTGGTGACACCGTCCTGCCTGTTTTCTGCGCTGATGCTCTTTCAACTCTGCCAATGAAAGTCCTGACGTCACTGTATTGCCGCCGGTGTCATTTATCGCCGCGTGCAGTTGTGTTTCTTCTTTTGTTCATGCCCGGCCGCTGAAATTCCTGAGCTGAGCTGCGAATACAGCAATACCCTTCTCATATGTAGGGAATTCTATTTGGGTGATAAATGAGGGACCCCTCTGAATTACCACGCCTTTACATGTGTCCTGCAAACGGGGGGCATGTCTTTCGCTTGTTAGTTGTTGTTTGTTAGAGCTGATCCTCAAGAGGACAATTTTGCAACAACAGCCGCTGTTCCCGCTGATACACTGAACAAAAGCTACTTTGCAGAAACAGTGATTCAATGGCATTTGGTTTGTTAATGCTGATATTCGGGAGGATTTTGTTGGGCAATGCGGGGAACACCGTTACTTTGGCATGTAACTGTGAGATGCTCTGAAGACAAGTAGACTTGTGGGTTTATAACAAAGCCTTTGGATAATGAAGGTGCGAAACATTGTTTCAAGCTCGCAGTGTTTGAAGGAAATTACACATGGAGTCCAGAGCACATTACACTCCGGTTAGGTCAAACTGCCTTGAGATCTCACGCCCACCAGATGATCTATGAAGATGTGTCGAATTTGCGATTCCCGAAACAATCGTTATGAAAGAACGGTGAGGGAGATTGACAAGGTAGGAGCTGAAACTTCAGATTTCCATTTCTCTTTCAAGTTCGCAAACTGGACACGTTAACCGGTCATTAATAATTCAGTGAACACGAGACGTGGAACAGACCGTCTGACCCCTTCTTTCCGCTCCACCCAGCGTGAAGATCTCGTCCAATCTGATCTTGGTGTCACATCCATGTCCCGACCCGTACATTGTCAATTCCAAACAGACCAATGACTGGTTGTTCCATCTCTAAACAGGGCATATTCAAAGACAGGCGCAACTTGCCAGCCCTCACTGCACTCCCAGAACCGTCACCACCCTGAGAGCTGTCAATGAGAGAGAATTCCAAGGGTCGGCAATACCCCGTCAGTACAAACACCTCCACGACTGCATTTAATGTCATGAACACTCCACGCTGAATTCTTTGCCTCGTCACCCTCCAAGACAGACTGATGCAGGATCTTACAGGAAATGAATAAATCCTTAGTAACGGCAAACACGCAGCAGAGATGGGGACCCCGAGAAAAACCTGGGAATGCGGGAAATATAGAGTGACACATGCTATGTACTCCTAGGGTTCAGTTTTTCTGTGGGCTGTCAGTTGTAAACCCCGGGTGAATGAGACTGAGCTTCGGACACACAGAGAGAGAGAGAGAGGAGAGAGAGAGAGAGAGAGAGAGAGGAGAGAGAGAGAGAGAGAGAGAGAGAGAGAGAGAGAGAGAGAGAGAGAGAGATGAGAGAGAGAGAGGAGAGAGAGATGAGAGAGAGGGAGGGAGAGCAGAGAGAGAGAGAGAGAGAGAGAGAGAGAGAGAGATGAGAGAGAGAGAGAGAGAGAGAGAGAGAGGTGGAGTTATTTGATGGACAAACGATGTTACGGTTTCTCTGCAGCTTGTTTACTTTTCACAGGGACAGTCATGGACACACAGACTCACACAGTTCAGAGTCAAGATGGATTCGGTCAATGGAAGACACGAGTGAGTCGGTCGCGGGTTTAAACTATCAGTTGCCCGAAAGGGTGTGAATTAAGATCGATGCTGAGTATTGACAAGTGACTCTCACAAGTTCTGCAACAAGATGTTTTGCAGAGAAGACAAGAGAGAGTGTCGCCCACCACTTTGGGATTTCCCGCAGCTGAATCCGGGTGTGGTACCACGTGTGTTGAAAGGATGTTCGTTGAAGATCACTGTCGGTGATATTTCGTGTGTGCAGTGGAACAACTTCGGAGATAAAACCTACTGCAATTGCTATTTCGTATTGCTGTCGTGGGAATATCGATGTAATTGCCGTCTCACAACATTCGCCTTTGGATTACAAACATCTCGTATTAATTAACCTGTGCATTTAAACTGAAACTGTCTAACACAACATAGCAAAACTGTATCACTTACCACCCTGAGTTTGATGAAGTTTTTGTGGATTTATATATTTGCACCTCTATATGCGCAACACCGTTTAACTCTTGATTTACCGGATTAGGTTACTAGATGACATAGTTACTATAAAATAGTGGTTTGTTAACAGCAAAACCAGACTCCGGGTGTGTTCCATTGCTGCTGATAGCTTTCCACTGCGTTGCGGGTACGTCACACGCAGAAAATGCCGGAGGAACTCAACAGGCTAGGCAGCAGAAGGTAGAAGTGGAATATAGTAAACATTTGCCATTTCGGGGTCCAGTCCCTTCATCAGGACTGGAAAGGAGGTTCAAAGGAGTCAGACTAAGAGAGTACCGGAAGTGGAGGAAGAAGGACAAGGTGGCATGTGGTAGGCAGACAAAGGGTAAGGGGGTGGGCTGAGGTAAGGAGCTGTTCACTTGGTTTGCGGAAGAGATAGAGGGCAGGAGAGGGAGGCTGTCTAACTGGAGAGGAAATAAGACTACGGAAGAAAGGGGGAAGGGAGAAGAGGAACAGAGGGAGGTTACGGGCAGGTAAGGAGGTAGAAAGGGAAAAGGGGGAATGGGGAATGTTAAAGGAGAGGGGATCAGAGCAGTGTCAGGAATTCAACAGCAAAGTTGGAGGACAGTTGGAATTTTGAGGCGAAGTTGATGAATTTGTTTGCATCAGCATGGGCGCGGGAAAAGCGACCACGCAGTCGACATATTGAAACCAGAAAACTTCACGAGCAGACAAAAACAAACGAAACCCCTGGCACTAAGGGCCCAGTCATAATCAGGAAAATTAAAATCTCCCATCAGAAGAGCCCTATCATTATTTCACTGTTCCAGAATCTGCCCCTGTATTTTCTCCTCGATATCCCTGTTAGGATTGCTGGGTCTATAGGGAGAGTTTTTTGCCTGCTTTCCTGTTTCTGCTTTCCTCCTACACTCCCTCAGTGCAAGAATAATTCCATGACTTCCTCCTTTTCTGCAAACCAGGACAATATCCCTGATTAACAATGCCACGCTCCCCCCTCTTTATACCTCCCTTCCTGTCCGTTGTGAAATATATAAACCACGGTACACTGAACTTTCCTGCCACTGAGATATCCAAGTGCCTCCCTGTAATGTCTCGATAGTCATAGTCTCACGTATTGATCCGTGTTCTAAGAACGGTTGCCTTGTTTAACATTACTCCTTACATTAAAGTAGACTCATCTCAAATCACCAGGCTGAGTGTTTCCGTGTTCTATCACTGCCTATCCTTCCTCACAAATTTCACAAATTCCCTGAAAGCTGCCCCTACTTGTTCGCCAACCGCCCCACCTTCCGTCTCTTCTCTTCGCCCCCTCCGAAATGATGTTTGATATCTCCCATTAGCATTACCTAACCTAAATTTTAGCCATCAGAATAAATGTTATGTTTGCCATGAGCCAAGCACAGCACACCGTCAAAAACCGTGAAGCATGGTTGTGGCTGCATCATGCTGTGGGGATGCTTCACTACAGCAGGCCCTGGAAGGCTTGTGAAGTTAGACGGTAAAATGAATGCAGGGAAATACAGGGAGGTGTTGCTGTAGCGACACCTGCTGGTTGAGTGATGTCACAGCAGCAGGCTTGCACTTAGTGGCAGGGAGACCAAAATGCTGATTGTGGGCTTCAGAAGGGGTAAGATGGGGGAACACGGGCCAATTCTCACAGGGGGATCAGAACTGAAGAAAATCAGTAATTTCAAGTCCCTGTGCGTCAAGATGTCTGTGGATCTAAAATGATCCCAACACATTGATGCGGCAGTATTTCCTTAAGTGTTCGAGGAAATTTGGTTTGACAACTAAAACACTCGAAAAGGTCTACAGATGATCAGTGGGGGCATTCGGACTGGCTGCAGTGCGATAGTGGAGGGGGGTAGTGGGTAGGTTGGCATCTCCGGAGGATCGAAAAAAGTTAATGGATGTTGTAAAATCATCATAGGTACCATCCTCCTTTTTAAACAAGACACCTTCAAGGAGAGGTGCCGCAGAAAGGCGGCGTTCATCAAAAAGGAACCCCGTCACCCAGGACATCCCCTCCTCTCAACGTCATCAGCGATCGGGAAGGAGGAACAGAAACCTGAGGACACACGCTGAGGGATTCAAGAACAGCTTCACCCCCACCCCCAACGTCGCCGTCGGGTTATAAATGGACATTGAACCCATGAACATTACCTCACCTTTTCATATCATTTCTATATTCCGCTATTTTAATTTCACTATTTAAAATCAATATCATTTAAACTAATTATTTGAACTGAAAACTTTTGCTTCTACAAGACCACTTTGTCGCCTCCCAGCACATTTGTTACAAAGTTCAGAATTTGTTGAGTTTATTGAAACTCAGATAAAATAGTTTTTTCTCTTTAATAATACAGGAAACGTTTCAATGTTAGTGATTTGGGATACATTAAAAGCTTATTTACGTGATCAGATTATTTCGTAGGAAGGTATGCTGAAGAAACAGACAAGAATGGAATCGGATAAAATTTCTAAACAAATTAAAGATTTAGATTACACCACTGCAACCTCTCCAAATATTGATTTGTTTAAAAGAAGAATAGAATTACAACAACAATATAACTTATCGCTAACTTATCCTATTGAAGGATATTTGGTTAAATCGAAAATTTAGTTTTATATTTCTGGGGATAAAATAATAAGCTCTTAGCTTCCCAATTAGGGACAGCTAGAGTTAAAAGACGAATTTTAAAGATTCGTAAAGATAATGGGGATTTAGTTAGTAACCATGAAGACATTAATCAGATTTTTCAGTATTTTTATTCTGATCTTTATAAATCTCAATTTCCAGCAGATTCCTCTAAAATGATGGCTTTTACATAAGATTTAATTTCCTCAAATTACTGTTGAAGATGAACAGATGCTTAATGCTCCAATTACTGAGCATGAAATTCAGAAAGCAATTAGGTAAAGCTCCTGGACTTGATGGCTATTCGTTAGGATTTTACAAAAAACAAATTGTCTCTCCATATGTTTTGGAACTATTTCATGAATCTTTTGAGGAAGGTAGTTTACCTTTTACTTTTTATGAAGCTTCTGTTTCCTTAATCCTTAAGAAAGATAAAGATCCTGCTGAATGTTCATCATATAGGCCTATTTCATTATTAAATGTGGACGCAAAAATTCTCTCTAAGATAATGGCTAACCATTTGGAAGTCCTTTTAACTAAAATTATTTCTATGGCTCAAACAGGCTTTATTAAAGGCTGTTACTCTTACTTCAATGTTCCGAGATTGATTAACATTATATATTCATCATTATCTAAGAAACCCCAACGTATTATTTCTCTGGATGCAGAAAAGGCATTTGACAGAGTTTAGTGGGCATATATGTTTAAGGTATTAGAAAAACTTTGTTTTGGTAATAATTTTAATGGATGGATTCAAATGATTTATAAGAATCCTACTGCTACTGTAATTAAGAATAATCTTAGGTCCTCTTCTTTGCACTTTCACGAGGTACTAGACAGGGATGTCCATTAAGCCCTTTATTATTTAATCTTGTACGGGAGCCTTTGGCCATAATACTTCGTGAAGCTATAAATATTCATGATATCTCTATAAATGGGACTACACATAAGATTTCTCTTTACGCAGATGATCTTTTGGTTTGTATTTAGAACACTGAAGAAACTATTCCTAATCGTCTGGACATAATAAATGATTTTAGACAATTTTCAGGATATAAGCTGACTTAAATAAAAGTGAATTGTTTACACTAAATGCTTCTGTTTCCATATATAACGATATTCAATTTAGAATTGTTAATTCTTTTAAATATTTAGGTATTATAATTACTAAAAAATATAAAGATCTTTATAAAGTTAATGTAGTTCCATTAATGGACTTTATGAAACAATTATTTTCTGGATGGAAACCACTTACACTTTCTTTGATAGGTCGTATCCATGTCGTGAAAGTGATGATTTTATCTAGATATTTATAAATTTTTAACGTATACCTATCTTTTTTAATTAAAAAAATTAGATTAAGTTGACTGTATTATTTCGTCCTTTATTCGGAATAATAAAAGACCAAGAATTAATAAGTATCATTTACAAAAATCTAAAAAAGATGGTGGACTTGCACTTCCTAATTTAAGACTGTATTATTGGGCTGTTAATACTCGACAATTATGTTTTTGCACGACAAGATCCAAAAACCAGCTTGGATTGATTTGGAATTAAAAGCTATCAAACAATTTCATTTAACCTCACTATTCGGAGCTCCATTACCTTTACATCTCTCTAAAATTCCAAATTTAATCTCTATCCTGTTGTTACACAGTCCTTACGGATTTCGTTTCAGTTTCGCATTTTGTTTTAAATTTTAAACAATTTAAATTGTCTAGCTCTTTATATCGATATGTTTTATTTAAACCTTCAATATCTGATCCTATTTTTCTATTATGGAGAAATAAGGGGTCAGTTTTTTGCTGATTTATATTGTGATGGTCGATTGATGACTTTTGAAGAGTTAATTAGTAAATATTCTCTCTTTCATACACACTTTTTGCAATATTTTCAGTTTAGACATTTTTTCCAATAATACTTATCTAAGCTTCTATATTTGCACGAATCTGATTTGCTCAATACTACTTTGAATATGAATCATTTAGTAAGAGGTTCTATTGGTAGAATTTATAATTTATTTTTACTACAAAAAATAACCTCTCACTAAAGGTTAAACAAGATTGAGAGAGAGAACTTAATATGACTTTTGTTAACGAAGATTGTTTGCGAGTTCTGAAAATTGTCAGTTCTTCTTTGACATGTGCCAATCACTGTTTAGTTCAATTTAAAGTTGTTCACTGTTATTATTTAACAATGGAGAGACTATCTAAAGTATTTCCTAACATAGACAATTACTGCGATAGGTGTAAAACTGAATTAGCCACTTTGTCTCAAATTTTCTGGTCATGTCCTTCATTAATATCCTTTTGGAAATCTTAATTTTCTACAATTTCTAAAGCTCTGAAAATTAATTTACAATCTAATACATTAACTGCTCTATCTGGAATAGTTCCGCATCATATTCAGGGTATTTCATCTTCAGACCAACATGTAATTGCATTTGTTACATTGTTGGCAAGAAGGGCTATTTTATTAAAATGGAAAGACACCTCTGCCCCTACATTAATGCAATGGTTTTCTCAAGTAATGTTATATCTCAGTTTGGAAAAAATCAGAAGTAGAACTTTTGATCCTCGATTTCATTTTGAGAGAGGATGGGGCTCTTTTGCCAAATATTATCATTTAATTTGAATTATTTTATATGGCTTCCTTCCAACTTCATTTAAAATAAACATGAATTGGCGGTTGATGATTCATTTTTTATGTATATGGACGATGGTAATTCGTATTGCTCCGGGAGTTGATTCCTAATGTTTTTTTGTTCTTTTTTTTTCTTTATCCTTCATTTCTTTATATAATTTATTTCATTATCATATATTATCCTTTTTTTGATCAGTTTTTTTTCTTCAGCTATATTAATTGTTGAAGCTCTGCATCATCTTATTACTGTCGAAGATTATGTATGAATAAAAAGATTTTTAAAATGAAAATGAATATATTTCATAACTGAAATTAATTTCCTGGTTTATTGATTTGTTTCAGCCTGTTTCTTTGCTACAAATCACAAAACAAAACAGGTGAGCTCTACCTGCAGTCTGTTTCTGATCCACCTGGAACCTCCTGTACACACCAAACACTCCCGCGCCCTGTTACTGAGCTTAATTACCCTCACTCCTCTGACTCCATCTTGCATTACACACACACACACCCACTGTGTCTTCTCGCTCAAAGTGCGCACCTGCTCTCCTTTTCGCTCTCCAGGGGTCCCATGGTTTATCCTGATTTTACTATCAAATTACATATCCACCACCCCTTGTTACCACTGTCCATCACCTCTCAACCCCTGCCGTGGTCTCCATTTTTACACATCTGACGTCACTCCCATTTTCCAATCAGCCGCGTTTAACTGGACACCTCTGTCACGTGTCAGCTCCCATCGCACCCTCCACGCTCGACTCTTTATATAAATATCTCCCTCTTTATCATTCAGAAGATGACAGGCGATGACAGTGGAGAATTCATTGATACATTTTCTAACACCATTTCGACTCTCTGCTCGAAGCAAATGCCCATCAAAGCCTCGCTGCTGGATCACTTATCCCACACTATCTCACTGCCCTGGTGGTGTTCAGTATCGCTGCAGGGTCTCGACACGACCCGTGACGGCTCATTGCCCTTCTCAGATATTGCATGACCGCTGATTTCTCAACATTTATTGTGTCCACTATTTTCACACTCTCTCTCCTGTCCTTTTCAGAAATACACTTTGTACGTGACCTGCTGTAGTCTTAATTTTGCAGGTGCATGTTCTGTTTCCTCAATAATAGACCGCTGCAAATTCCCCAAGCTAGAGGTCAAACTTACCTCGCCTCATTTCTCCGTTTCTCCTTTTTCCGCTTTAATGAAATAGCAGAGTCTCCTTCACCGCGCTTTGTAGTAACTTCGGTAAAACATAAGGAATTGGAGAAGAGGACAACCAAAGGTACAACACACTCCATTGTCAGACCTTGTGAAACCTCCTGTTGCAGATGGTCAGATCCAAGAGTCGTGCTTATAAACATATGTCAATTTAATTTAGACTCTGCTTTCTCACGGTACCTGTTCCCCCACAAAGTTCTGCCTTCCCCACAAGTACAAAACAATATGCGCCAACCTCCTCAGCTATTTGCCTTCTTCCTCAATTTACTTATGTGCGCTCTTTTGCAAAGAACGGAATTTTAACCCTTGACAATTTTTTCTAAATATTCATAATTGCAAAGCTGGCTTTTCTTTGCTGAAGATACAAATACTGGTGGTGTAATGGACACTGAAGAAGGTTTTCAAAGCTTGCAGAGGGATCTGGACCAGCTGGAAAATGGGCTGAAAAATGGCAGACGTACTTTAATACAGACAAGTGTGAGGTATTGCACTTTGGAAGGAAAAACCAAGGTACAACATACAAGGTAAATGGTAGGGCATTGAGGAGTGCAGTAGAACACAGGAATCTAGGAATACAGTTGCAAAATTCCCTAAAAGTGGCGTCACAGGTAGATAGGGTAGTAAAGAGAGCTTTTGGAACATTGGCCTTTATAAATCAAAGTATTGAGTATAAGAGTTGGGATGCTATGGTGAGGTTGTATGAGACATTGGTGAGGCCGAATTTAGAGTACTTTGTGCAGTTCTGGTCACAGAATTACAGGAAAGGTATTAATAAGGTTGAAAGAGTGCAGAGAAGGTTTACGAGGATGTTGCCGGCACTTGAGAAACTGAGTTACAGAGAAAGGTTGAATAGGTTAGGACTTTATTTCCTGGAGTGTAGGAGAATGAGGGAAGATTTGATAGAGGTGTATAAAATTATGACGGATACAGATAGAGTGAATGCAAGCAGGCTTTTTCCATTGAGGTCAGGGGAGTAAAAGACCAGAGGACATGGGTTAAGTGTGAAGTGGTAAATGCGGGCTCACTTTAACTTTTAAGAAAAACTTGGACAGGTACATGGATGAAAGATGTATGGAGGGATATTGTCCAGGTGCAGGTCAGTGGGAGTAGGCAGACAAATGGTTTGGCCATTTTCTATGCTGTAATGTTCTATGGTTCAATGGTTGAAGGCAAGCGAGTTTATATAGATTGGGAATCTTTAGAACATTAGTTTCAGTGTGGTCTCTCTCAAACTGGAACAAAGAAACTCTCTAAGTAAGCAGGTTCTGGTTCACGACTCCAATTCCCATCACCGATGCCTAAAATATAGCAGTTTTCACCGAGGCAGTTGTGCACGTACATTCCTGACGCCCACCAACTGTAAGTCTGGGGTTGCAGTCAGACCGGCCGAGATCTCCTGAAGTAGGGGAGCTGGCTCTATATGGCGATGGGCCGACCTGAGTTCATGTTTGAGCTGTCAGCGGGTTAACTTCAACAGTTCGTCCGATATTCAGTCCGGATTAAAATAAGTGACTAAATAAATTGAAACTCGTAAAAACATGCTTTTGTGATTAGTTTACAAAGGAGCATTTGTGAGCTGCAATGAGGAATTGCCAACACTGACGGACGTGACACTCTCCGTGGTGCTCCAGTAGACGCTGCTGTGGCTGTTTGACTAGTTTGGAGAGCAGAGGACTGAGTACACAGTCCGGATAGCGGAGGATGAGAGGTGAGTTAATAGAGGTGTACAAGATATTGAGAGGTACTGATCGTGTGGATAGTCAGAGGCTTTTCCCCCAGGGCTAAAATGGCTAGCACGAGAGGACATATTTTAAGGTGCTTGGAAGTAGGTACACAGGAGTTGTCAGCAGTAATCTTTTTTTTACGCAGAGAGCGGTAAGTGCGTGGAATGGGCTGCCGGCCGCGGTGGTGGAAGCGGAAACGATAGGATCTTTTAATTCCAAGATGGCTACATGGAGCTGAGAAATATAGAGGACTGTGGGTGAAACCCAGGTAACTCTAAGGTAGTGACATGTTCGGCACAGCCTGTATTTTGCTTTGGGTTTTCTATGTTTATACAACCCTGGGGGTAGAGGCAGGGACGGATTAAGCTAGAGCAGGGCCTGTAGCATATGTTATAAAGGGGCCCTAAATTCCCATTTGCTATAAAGCCAGATAATACGACAAATGTCTGACACTTCAGCAATAGTATTACTTACATGCTAGTATCCATTTCAAATGTCAAAAGTAACAAAAGTACAATTTAAAAGTTCGATTTTCTATAATCAGCGTGAGCAAATTTGTCGGTGATACTGGAAATGTCTATTTCACGCAGAAGTTCATGTTCAATGCTCATTGGAGTGAGATTGTTCAATCTGTTTTGACCCAGGGTGCACCTTAGTTCATTTTTAATGCTTTTCTGTTTTGAAAAAGAGCGTTCTCCACCGCAGTTGGTAAACATGAGTGACAAATAGATGCGCAACTAGACCCCGGCCGGTATTGCAGCCTTTACCCGGAGTGCAGCTCCCAATCTCCGGCCTCTCCCCAGACCGCTCCGGGCGCACACCGTCCCGCCCACTGACACTCCTCAACCAATGAGAGCATGCTTCTCCCAGCAGTCCTCGCTGATTTGCTCAGAGTGTGTCTGAAGATGGGCCGCTACCGGGAGCTGGAGCTGTCAGTCTCATTTTGCTCTCAGAATCAAAGGAAGTTCCCCAAAACACTTCCCCCATTTCGTGGACGTACATATATGTAAGTCACGTGAGCTCTTTCCCCGCTCCCATTTTACCGCAGATCGGCCTTGTTTCCGAGGCTCCGCCCCCAGCTCTGATGACATAAATTACAGTCCTGACTTCCCTTCAGTTCTGTGTTGAAGCGGGTCGGCGGCGGCGGCGGATCGTCTGTAGGATCCGGATTAGTAGACGACCATCACCCCCAGAGTCGGGAATCCGGGGTAGGGTTCACTGTCCGGGCGTGAAAACAAGTTCTCATCGGTGAGTACTGAGGCCGGTCCCGAGTGTGGACGTCTGATGTAAGGTAATGCATCCAGTTAACTTCCCCGATCTGGCGGCCTCTCTGCGCTTGCTGGACAGAACCTGCCGGGGTCGGTCTGTGTTGTGGGACCTTCACAACATACCGACTGAGATTAACCGCCGCTCGGCCCCCTCTTGCCCTGGTCCTGGGAGCGTGATGGGGTGGTGATACCGAGACCGCACTCATCCATTGAGGTTTATCCCGGGAACTTTACCTTCCTCACCCAGCCCCGTATCGGGTCCAAACTTCACCGGGATCGATAGCCGGTATCTCCAAATGTTTTACATCATTCCAGGGCGCGGGAAGCGGCCCTTCCACCTGTTGTGTTCTTGCAGACAGAGAAGGTTAAACCGGGTAATCGCACCTTCGGGACACTGCTCCATCTGTCTGAGTAGATCCATCTTTCACCCGTTCAGACAAGGCAGTGAGATCCAGATCTCTCACGGCCTCTCGTTTTGGGTGGTCATCGTTGTATTTTTTGTTTTCTCTCCTTCAGTTCTCTGACTCTCTCTCTCTCTCTCTCTCTCTCTCTCTCTCTCTCTCTCTCTCTCTCTCTCTCTCTCTCTCTCTCTCTCTCTCTCTCTCTCTCTCTCTCTCTCTCTCTCTCTCTCTCTCTCTCTCTCTCTCTCTCTCTCTCTCTCTCTCTCTCTCTCTCTCTCTCTCTCTCTCTCTCTCTCTCTCTCTAAAAATTGAAAATGAGCTGAGCAATAACATGGATAGGAAGAAGGACGAGGTCCTGCAAAGACAGTTTAGGGAGTTAGGTGAAAAGTTGAAGGACAGGTTGTAATCTCAGGATTTCTACTAGTGCCACGTACTAGTGAGGCTAGAAATAGGGAGATAATGCAGCTAAATACTTGGCTACGGATTTGGTGTAGGAGGGACGGCTTCATGTTTCTGGACAATTGGGCCTTGTTCCAGGGAAGGTGGGACCTGTTCTGACGGGACGGGTTGCACCTAAACTGGAAGCGGACTAATATCCTTGCAGGAAGGTTGGCTAGTGCTGTTCCGAGGGGTTTAAACTAGTTTTACAGGGGGAGGGGATCCAGAGTGTTAGAGCAGATAGTGAGGTTGAGAAGGATACAAGTCATGCGAGAACTGCAAGTATAGTGCATGGAGTAAAGCCAGATCTACATATAAAAAAAGCTTTGAGGAAAGATAAGCAGAATAAAGGGTGTAAAGGTAGAAGGGCTAAAGTGCGTGTACTTCAATGCAAGAAGCATCAGGAACAAAGGTGATGAACTGAGAGCTTGCATACATACATGGAATTATGATGTAATGGTCAGTACAGAGACTTGGCTGGCACCAGGGCAGGAATGGATTCTCAATATTCCTGGATTTTAATGTTTTAAAAGGGATAGAGAGGGCGGAAAAAGGGGAGGAGGGGTGGCATTACTGGTCAGGGATACTATTAGAGCTACAGAAGGTATGGGTAATGTAGCAGAATCCTATTTTGAGCCAGCACGGGTAGGTCAGGAACAGGAAGGGAGCAGTCACTCTATTTCTAGTATTCTATAGTCCCCCTGGTAGCAGCAGAGATACAGAGGAGCAGATTGGGTGGCAGATTTTGGAAAGGTGCAAAAATAAAAGGGTTGTCATCATGGGTGACTTTACCTTCCCTAATATTGATCGGCACCATATTAGTTCAATGGTTTAATTGGGGCAGAGTTTGGTAAGTGTGCCCAGGACGGATTCCTGTCACAGGATGTTGACAGGCCGACTAGGGAGAATGCCATACTGGATCCAGTATTAGGTAACGAACCGGGTCAATCACAGATCTCTCAGTGGGTGAGCATCTGGGGGACAGTGACCGCCGCTCCCCGCCCTTTAACATTATCATGGAAAAGGATGGAATCAGCGAGGACAGGAAAATTTTTAATTGGGGAGGAGCAAATTATGAGACTATAAGGCTAGAACTTGCGGGTGTGAATTGGGATGATGTTCTTGCAGGGAACTGTACAATGGACATGTGGTCGATGTTTATGGATCTTTTGTGGATGTTAGGGATAAATTTGTCCCAGTGAGGAAGGTAAACAATGGTAGGGTGAAGGAACTATGGGTGACAAGTGAGGTGGAAAATCTAGTCAGGTGGAAGAAGGCATCATATATGAGGTTCAGGAAGCAAGGATCAGATGGGTCTATTGAATATAGGGTAGCAAGAAAGGAGCTGAAGAAGCCGCTGAGGGGAGCAAGAAGGGGGTATGAGAAAGTCTTGATGAGTAGGGTAAAGGAAAACCTCAAGGCATTCTTCAATTCTGTGAAGAACAAAAGTATGACAGGAGGGAAGGTAGGACCGATTAGAGATAAAGATGGGAAGATGTGCCTGGAGGCTGTGGAAATGATCGAAGTCCTCAATGAATACTTCTCTTCAGTATTCATCAATGAGAGGGAACTTGAAGACGGTGAGGACAATATGAGTGAGGTTGAAGATCTGGAGCATGTTGATATTGAGAGGAGGTATTGCAGTTGTTAAAATACAGGACGGATAAACCCCCGGGGCCTGACGGAATATTCCTCAGGCTGCTCTACGAGGCGAGGGAAGAGATTGTTGAGCCTCTGGCTAGGATCTTTATGTCCTTGTTGTCCACGGGAATGGTACCGGTGGATTGGAGGGAGGTGAATGTTGTCCCCTTGTTCAAAAACGGTAGTACGGATAGTCCGGGTAATTATAGACCAGTGAGCCTTACATCTGTGGTGGGAAAGCTGTTGGAAAAGATTCTTAGAGAGAGGATCTATGGGCATTTAGAGAATCATGGTCTGATCAGGGACAGTCAGCATGGCTTTGTGAAGGGCAGATCGTGTCTAACAAGCCTGAAAGAGTTTTCTTTCAGGATATGACCAGGCATATTGATGAGGGGAGTTCAGTGGATGCGATCTACATGGATTTTAGTAAGGCATTTGACAAAGTACCACACGGTAGGCTTATTCAGAAAGTCAGAAGGCATTTGATCCAGGGTCAGGATTCAGAATTGGCTTGCCTGCAGAAAGCAGAGGGTCGGTGGAGGGAGTACATTCGGATTGGAGGGTTGTGACTTGTGGTGTCCCACTAGGATCAGTTCTGGGACCTCTGATTTTTATTACCGACCTGGATGTGGGGGTAGAAGGGTGAGTTGACAAATTTGCAGACGACACAATAGTTGGTGGTGTTGTGGATAGTGTTGGGGATTGTCAAAGATTGCAGAGAGACATTGATTGGATGCAGAACTGGGCTGAGATGTGGCAGATGGAATTCAACCCGGAGAAGTGTGAGGTGGTACACTTCGGAAGGACAAACTCCAAGGCAGAGTACAAAGTAAATGGCAATTTAGTTGGTAGTGTAGAGGAGCAGAGGGATCTGGGGCTACACGTCCACAGATTCCTGAAAGTTGCCTCACAGGTAGAGAGGGTAGTTAAGAAAGCTTATGGAGTGTTAGCTTTCATAAGTGGAGGGACAGAGTTTAAGGGTCGTGAGGTAATGATGCAGCCCGATAAAACTCTGGTTAGGCCACACTTGGAGTACTGTGTCCAGTTCAGGTCGCCTCACCATAGGAAGGATGTGGAAGCATTGGAAAGGGTACAGAGGAGATTTTCTAGGATGCTGCCTGGTTTAGAGAGTATGCATAATGATCAGAGATTAAGGGAGCTAGGGCTTTTCTCTCTGGAGAGAAGGAGGATGACAGGAGACATGATAGAGTTATACAAGATATTAAGAGGAATAGATAGAGTGGACAGCCAGCGTCTCTTCCTCAGGCCACCACTGGTCATACAAGAGGACATGGCTTTCAGGTAATGGGAGGAAAATTCAAGGTGGACATTAGAGGAAGGTTTTTTACTCAGAGTGGTTGGTGCGTGGAATGCACTGCCTGAGTCAGTGGTGGAGGCAGAAACACTAGTGAAGTTTACGAGTCGACTAGACAGGGATATCAAGGAATTTAAGGTGAAGGGTTATATGGGAGGCAGGGCTTAAGGGTCGGCACAACCTTGTGGGCCGAATAGCCTGTACTGTGCTTTATTGTTCTATGTTCTATTACCGAACCTTTCCCACACAAATGAGAAAATTTAGCTCTCTTCTGGTCGGCTGGCACATCATCTGTAGCTATGACCATTTTATATGTCTCTGCCAGCATTCACGCAGTTTCAATACTGGCGTCCCAAATGCTTCCAGCGAATATGTTGTCAGGCCCTGGAGATTTATTTATCCATCTATACTCACTTCAAGAGAGCAAGCACATGTTCCGTAAACTGGATACAATCCATGACTTGACGAACGTTTCTACATTTCTATCGTTTCTATTTCTGTCTCCCAAGTACATGCACACCCAGATAAATCATTGAAGATCTCCCCCATTTTTTCCGCTCCATGCGTACATAAGCACGCTGATCTTCAGAAGTTCGTTTGTCCAGTTAATGTGGCAGTCGGGAAACAACAGGTTTTCTCAAATAAATATACTGCCACCAAATAGTTTGTTACTCGTGGAAATGTGCTCATTACAGTAGTTGTTTATAATAATGATTTCTGGAATGAAAAGCTTAATGTATGTGAAGCATTTGCTGTCCCTGGGCCTGTTCTCAAATGGATGATGGGGCACGCTAGCAGAGGGAAACTCATTGAAACGTAACAAATACTGATGACTCCATAGAGTGGACGGATAAAGATGTTTTCATCAGGAGAGGTGTCTTGGAACAGAGAAAAAAACCTCACAAACCACTGGGATGTATCTACAAGCCTTCTCCTCCACCATTCTATCCAGTAGTAGGGTCAGAATGTTGCCTGTATTGTCAACTGTACTTTTACGTTATTCAAAGCTACAAACATTTGTCAGAATTTTTAATCGCTTAACTAAGCAAAGAAGGAAACTTCATGAATATCACCACAATGTGTTGTGTAATGTATTTTGTAGATAACAGATAACCGACTTTTGAAGCAGACTGACCGTATTTAATGACCAGCCTCAGCACTGCTGCAAGTGTTGTGGAGAAGGAGCTAACAGCAGATTTACTGGACACTGGTATTTTATTTTCAACATTACAACATTGCTGAGTGTTCAGTATTCATTGTGGTCATAAGGAAACTCAAAACATGTGAGGTTCAGACTGTTACTTCCCTTTTTCATTTGCTTCTGGTGGGCCTCGTGCTCAGTTAGTAGGGTTCAAGGAGAACTTCAAGGAGGGTTGAACATTTTATCGCACTGTAAACACTGTGGAGACACAGTAGCCTCAGAAACAGGTGTGGATTCCAGGATGCTTTGAGCATTTACTGTATGGAATATATGATGCCTGTGTTGGAATGAAGAGATGAGTAATGAATGTTGGGATTGCATTTGTGGAAATCATTTTAGGCTGTCACAAACATCTTGCAATCAGTCAATATTTATGCATCGATATAAAAGGCAAATATGCTTCCTCTACTCAACAATAAAATAATCAACAAGTGTTTTCAGTTTACCTGCTGAAATGTATCCGCGTCCGCGCTGTGACCCAAGGCCCGGAATTCAACCCCGATCCCCGTCCAGACAAAGCTTCCACTGGTTACTATTCCGTCATGGGTTGGTTCAGGAGTTTTAGTTTGTGAACTGGGAATAGCTGAGACGCCGAATTACGTCAGCGGCAGCAAAGAGTCCTGGGCCAAGGTTATAATCCTGGGATGGGGAATCCAGGGATATAGTATTTGTAGTGTTTGGCGTTCGTCTGAGCTTATTGCTACTACAGAAGGCACTGGACGTTCCTCTTTCCCCAATAAAGCAAACGTTTCGGACAGATGGGCATGGGTCGCGGGGAATTCTACGTCAGACGTGCGACGATCTGCGAATCTCTTGGCATGGCTTGGGACCCCGTCAGGTCGGGTCCAGGTTTTGACCCATATAAAATGGACCTGTCGATCAAGCTGCCCGGGCGTATGAAGTGATGAGTTAGTATTAATGTTCTGTGCTCAGCTGTTTAGTTCTGGAGTTCCTTTGGAAGCAAAGAACAGGACGAGTTACCTCTCCTTCCCTCGCAGTGAGACGCTGTGAGTTAATGGGCTGCTCCGTGTTTGCAGCAGTAAGCATGGACCGGGGTTTAGTGTTCAATCCGTGTTTGGAAAGTCCCTCTCACTGTCCCCTGTCTCTCAGCTAGTGGGAGTCAAATAGAAACTCCAGAAGGAGAAGCTAAAGACAGGGGGATCAATATTACAGAAGTACCAGCATTACAGTGGTGTACAGGGAATTACCGAGGCAGGAGAGGGGAATTGGCCAGAATTGATTGGAAACGATCACTCGCAGGGATGTTAACAGAGCAGCAATTTGTGGGAAGCTGGAGGATTGGTAAGGTTGTAAAAACAAACAGAAAACAAAAGGCAACAATAAGTCATTAAGAAGGTAAAGGTGAACTACCAAAGAAAACGAACCTATAATAGTAAAGATGTTACTAAACGTTTCTTCAGATACATAAAGTGTAAAAGAGAAGCACGACGGGATATCGGAACGCTGGGAAACGACACTGGAGAGGTAGTAAATGGGGACAAGGAATGGCGGCCGAACTGAATAAGTATTTTTCACCAGCCTTCATGGAGGAAGTATATTGGAAGTTCCAGGTGTCGGGGGCATTAAATGTGTGAAGTTAACATAACTAGAGAGAGGTTTCCTGGGAAACTCAAAGGTCTGAATTTAGATATGTCACCTGGACGAGGTGGCGTGTACCCCAGAATTTTAAAAGTGGGGGCTGAAGAGATGGTGAGACATCAATAAAGTTCTTTCAAGAATCACTAGCTTCTGTAATGGTTCTAGGAGACTGGAAAATTGCAAATGTTACTTCACTCTTCAAGAAAGGAATGGGAACGAAGCGAACCCATCTGTCCGTTTGTCTGACCTCAGTGTTTAGGAAGGTATAGGAGCCGGTGATGAAGGATGTCGTCTCAGGGTATTTGGAGACCCGTCATAAAATAGGCCGCAGCGGACACGATTCCTCAAGGGAAAATCATGCCTGACAAATCTGATGGAGTTCTTTGAAGAAATAATAAGCCTGATAGACAAAGGAAAATCGGTTGATGCTGTGTGTTTGGATTTTCAGAAAGTCTTTGTTACGCTGCCACACATAAGGTTGTTTAACAAGCTACGAGATCATAGTATTACAAGAAAGATTCTGACATGGATAAAGCAGTTGTTGATTGGAAAGGAGCAAAGCCTGGGAATAAAATAATCATTTTCTGGATTGCTCCCAGTGACTAGTGATACTCCACAGGTGTCTGTTTTGGGACCGATTCTTTGACGTCATATGTTAATGATCTGGACAATGGAATCGATGGCTTTGTTGCGATGTTTGCAGATAGTATGAACATAGGGGGAGGGGCATGAGGTTTCGAGGAATTAGAAAGGCTACAGAAGGACATTGACAGATTAGGAAAATGGGCAAAGAAATGGAATACAGTTTGGAGAAGTGTATAGTCGTGCACTTCGGTAGACGAAGTGAAAGTCTTAAGATATTTTTTAAATACAAAAGAAAACTGTGGTGCCAATGGACTTGGGGATCCTTGTGCAGGATTCCCTAAAGGTTAATTTGCAGGTTGAGTCTGTGATGAGGAAGGCAAATGCGATGTTAGCATTCATCCCAAGAGGAATAGAATATAAAAGCAAGGATGTAATGTTGAAACTTTATAAAGCACTTGGAGTGTTCTGAGCAGGTTTAGGCCTCTTAACTTCGAAAGGAATGTGCTGAAACTGTAGAGGGTTCAAAGGTTGTTCACGGAAATGATTGGCCGATTGAATGGCCTGTCATATGAACAGAGCTTTAGAGCTCTGCGCCTGTATTCACTGCAATTCAGGAAAATGAGGAGTGACCTTACTAAAACCTATCGAATGGTGAAAAGACTTGATAGAGTGGATGTGGAGATGATGGTTCCTCTGGTGGGATCGTCTACAAGCAAATGATCCTACATCAGAATAGAGGGGTGCCCTATTAGAAAGTGGTGAGCAGGAATTTATTTTGCTAGGGAATATGGCCAAATCATACAAAAACTTACAGAAGGTTCAGAGAGCTAGGTAATGTTAGTCATCGAGAAGATTAGAGGACTAACAGGAAGGAACTTAGAAGAGCCAGGAGGGGCCATTCGAGGGCCTTGACGGGCAGGATTAAGGAAAGACCCAGGGCATTCTACAAGCATGTGAAGAACAAGAGGATAACACTTGAGAGAATAGGACCAATCAAGTGTGACAGTGGAAATGCGTGTATGGAACCGGACGAGATAGCAGAGGTACTTAATGAATACTTTTCTTCAGTATTCACCGCGTATAAGGATCTTGGCGATGGCAAGGGAGATCGCACTGGTCTGAAAAGCTTGAGAATGTAGTTATTAAGAAAGGGGATGTGCCTGAGCTTTTACAAAGTATCAAGATGGATCAGTCACCGGGACCGGACTGGATGTACCCCAGGCTCCTGTGGGAAGCAAGGGAGGAGATTGCTGAGCCTCTGGCAATGATCTTTGCATCATCAATGAGGACGGGAGAGGTTCCGGAGGATTGTAGGGTTGCAGATGTTCTTCCCTTTTCAGGGATAGCTCGGGAAATTATAAGCTAGTGAGTCTGACTTCAGTGGTTGGCATGTTGATGGAGAGGATCCTGAGAGGCAATATTTATGAACATTTGGAGAGGTAAAATATGATTAGGAATAGTCAGCATGGCTTTGTCAAAAGCAGGTTGTGCCTTACGCGCCTGATTGAATTTTTTTGAGGATGTGACTAAACATATTGACTAAAATAGAGCCGCAGATGTAGTATGTATGGATTTTAGCAAAACATTTGATAAGGTACCCATGCAAGGCGTAATGAGGAAGTAAGATGCCATGGGATCCAAGGAGACATTGCTTTGTGGATCCAGAAGTGTCTTGCCCACAGGAGGCAAAGAGTGGTTGTAGACGGGTCATATTCTACATGGAGGCCGGTGACAGTGGTGTGCCTCAGGGATCTGTTCTGGGACACCTACTCTTTGTGATTTTTATAAATGACCTTGGTGAGGAATTAGAGGGAAAGATTAGCAAATGTGCTGATGACACAAAGGTTGGGTGTGTTATGGATAGTGTGGAGGGCTGTCAGAGGTTACAACGGGATTTGGATAGGATGCAAAACTGGGCTGAGAACTGGCAGATGGAGTTCAACCCAGATAAGTGCGAGGTGTTTCATTTTTGTAGGTCAAATATGATGGCAGAATTTAGCATTAATAGTAAGACTCTGGGCAGTGTGCTAGATCAGCGGGATCTTGGGATCCGAGTCCATAGGACACTCAAAGCTGCTACGCAGGTTGACTTTGTGGTTCGGAAGGCGTACGGTGTATTGGCCTTCATTAATCGTGGAATTGAATTTAGGAGCCGACAGCTAATGTTGCAGCTATATAGGACCCTGGTCCGACCCACATGGAGTACTGTGCTAAATTCTGATCGCGTCACTATTGGAAGGACGTGGAAACCACAGAAAGAGTGTAGAGGAGATTTGCAAGGATGATGCTTGGATTGGGGAGCATGCCTTATAAGAATAGCTTGAGTGAACTCGGCCTTTTCTCCTTGGAGCGATGGAGGACGAGAGGTGCCCTGATAGACGTGTACAAGATAAAGAGAGGCCTTGATCGTGTGAATAGTAAGAGGCTTTTCCCTAGGGCTGAAACGGCGAGAACGAGAGAACATAGTTTTAAGGTGCTTGGAAGTGGGTACAGAAGAGATGTCAGGGGTAGGTTTTTTGCACAGAGTGGTGAGTGCGTGGAATGGGCTGCCGGCAGCGTTGGTGGACGCGGAAACGATACGGTTATTTAAGAGACTCCTGCGGGGGGGTATGGAGCTTCGGAAAATAGAGGACTTTTGGTAAAGCCTAGGTCGTTCGAAGGTACATGTTGGGCACAGCCTCGTGGGCCGAAGGGCCTGTATTGTGCTGTAACTTTTCTATTTTTCGATGTTTCTATGTGTTGCCTCATCAGGACTTCATAAATTCTCAACAGCACATCCTTCCTTTTATATTACAATCCTCTTGAATTGATTGCAAAGATCGCATTTGCCTTCTTCACCGCCGGCTCGGCCTGTAAATGAACCTGCAGGAAAACTACACAAGCACTCCCACGTCTCTTTGCACCTTTTTTAAAAAAATTACTTCCGGCCCAGCTTGTCCATTATTATTTCAGAGAAATTGCAGGGCAGGTAGACATGTGGTACAAGTTATATTGTGAGGTTAAAGTCCTCCTTATCTTGCTGGCCACCGTTCATTTTGCTTATAACAACAGAATGGAAACCGTCCTTAAGCCTGGTTGCAGTGTTTTCCATTTTGTTAAACTCCTACCCAAGTGGGATGTCAGACTGTCCCGGGTTGTGAGGTTATGTTGTGCCTGCTTTACCAATCACACAGGAATTACAGGCACAGTCCATGGTGGGCAGATTGGTTTCTATGATGTCCTCAGCTGTCCACAGCTCTCTGCAGTTCCTTGCACTTACGAGTAAAACAGGAGCCGTATGAACGCGTGAAGAATCCTGTTGGGATGCTCTCTATGGTAGGTTGATGAAATTTACTGAGGGATAGAGGTCACAATTCAAAGTTCCCGTTGTTTGTTCTATCTCTATCGTTCCATTCGATTTTAATTTAGTATCTGTGCATTCCTGGAGGACCATCTGTGATTGTCATTGATCCTTTCTCCCACATGGTTCCATCAGCTTACCCCATGCCGATTTTGTTCAAAATCTGTCCAGCTTGTATCTCTTCAAGTTAATGATACATATCAACCATCTTGTCCAACCTCTGTCCAGTCTGTATCCCACCACCTCAATGATAGATATCAACCATCTTTTTCAAACTCTGTCCAGTCTGTATCCTACCACCTCAATATCAGCTATAGCTCTGTGCATTTTATTTGTCTCTGACAGCGTTCGAGCAGTTTCTACACTGGCCTCCCACAAGGTCCAAGGGAACAACTTGTGAGGCCCGGGGGATTTGTCCATTCTAATTCAGCAAGCACCTGTTCTGTAATCCGCATACAATCTATAGCAAGACTAGCTTTTCCCGATTTCTATAGTCTCTGTATCTGTCTCCCAGGTAAATATAGGCATTCAAAAATCATTGAAGATCTACCCCATCCCTTTCGGTTCCTTGACTAGATAGCACAATGTTCTTTTTTTGACAATTAATTGGACACTACGAAACTGTAATCAATTATAATAAATTATAATTATAATAATTATTATATTATATTATAATAATAACATGATAATATAATTATAATAAATTATAATAAACAGTAATAAATTATTCCCCAGGCAAACTGTCTGTATCCGAGGGAATGTGCTCATTACAGTTGTTGTTTAGAAAGTTCCCAAAAGTGATTCTAGATTGAAAAGGTTTTATGTATGAGGAGTATTTGGTGTTTCTGGGCCTGATCTCAATGGAGGGGTGATGACTCTGGGAACAGGAACCTCGATGAAATCCTGAGGTCCGGATAGAGCGGATAGGGACAAGATGTATTCAACAGTAGGGGAGTCTAGTAACTGAGGTTACAATCTCAATATATTCACTTGTTTCTGCAGACCTTCCCTTCCATCATTCTGTCCAGTAGCAGGATCTGAATTGAACATGAATCAATACCTGGAGTTGATCATAGATATAAGCTATTGGCAGCCACAAGAACATGATGGAATTTTAGCCACTTAATTGAACAAATAAGTGCACTTTATGGTTATCACCATGTGATATCTTTTGTAAATATCCCATAGTTGCCATTGGAAGCAGACAGGCCGCATCCAACAACGTGTTTTGATTTTGGAACAGCTTCTGCACTGCTGGAAGTTCTGTAGAGATGGAAATACCAACAGATTTTGAGGATGCATCTCGGACAGGGTTAAAACAACCACTGGAGTTTTAGCTTCCCCATTACAAAATGGCTGAGAGGCCAGTATTCAACTTTGTCATAATGAAACTCAGAGCATGTGAGGTCGAGTTCCTTATTTCCTATTTTCCCATAGTTCTGCTCAGCCACTTCCTCTATCACCAGGGTAACAGCCCACCAGAGCTGCAAGGAGTATTGTACATTTTTATGGCTCTCTGGTTACTGCCCTTCAGCGGAGAGGCAGTGACTTCAGGAGGCAGTGTGGATGCGAGGATGCCTTCAGCATTCACTGTATGGAAAATATGATGTTTATATTGGAATAAAGAGATAACGAATGAATGTTGGGATTGCATTTATGCAAATCTCTTCAGGATGCCACAAACATCTTGCAGTCAGCCAATATGTGTGCATCAAAAAGGCAAAATCCTGCACTGAGTTTCCAGTGATTTATTTTCAATTTTATATTAAAAGCATTTTCTTACTGTTTCACTGCGGGATATCTTTCTATCTTTCCTTTCAGTTAGTCCTGACGAAGGGTATCGGCCCGAAACGTCGACAGCTCTTCTCCCTATAGATGCTGCCTGGCCTGCTGTGTTCCACCAGCATTTTGTGTGTGTTGTTTGAATTTCCAGCATCTGCAGATTTCCTTGTGTTTGCATTTTAATTCTGATTCTCATTCAGAGATCTCGATCAACGGCATCCTCTTGTGCCGAGATGAGACCGTCCTCAGGGTGGAGGAGAAACACCTTATATTCCATCTGGGTACCCTCCAACCTGATTGTAAGAATATTGAATTCTCTTTCCAGTAAACAAATCCCCCCCACACCAAAAAACATCTCTATTCCCTACTCTGAACTTTCATTTCTGCTCACCAGCCTGTTATTTCTCCCAGGTCCCCTCCTTCCCTTTCTCCCATTGACAACTCTCCGATTCTTTCATCTTCAGCCCTTGACCACCTATCACCTTCCAGCTCGCCTCTTACCCCTCACTTACCTTTTTATTCCGATATCTTCCCCCTCCCGCATCAGTAATGAAGAAGGCTCTTTGCCCAAAATGACGAACGGTCTACTCTTTTCCACAGATACTGCCTGTTGTGCTGAATTCCTTCAGCATTTTGCGTGTATTGCTTTGGATTTCCAGCGTTTGCAACCTTTCTTGTGTTTAAGTGTGGTAATTACCGTAACAATTATTTGGGTTTTGTTGAGATTGTACCTGGAATATGGCGTAAAATCCCGCTCTCCATACTAACACGGGTTATACAGACCAAAGAACAAACCGCCGGAGGAGCCATGGACGTCCAGTGTAGTTTCTCCTTTGGCTCCTCCCACTTCCGCCAAACCAAGGGTGTAGCCATGGGCACCCGCATGGGTTCCAGTTATGCCTGCCTTTTTGTTGGCTTTGTGGAACAGTCCATGTTCCAAGCCTATACGGGTTTCCGTGTCCCTCTTTTCCTTCGGTACTTCGACGACTGCATTGGGTCTGCCTCCTGCACGCATGCTGAGCTCGTTGACTTCATTAACTTTGCCTCCAACTTTCACCCTGCCCTCAAATTTACCTGGTCCATTTCCCACACCTCCCTCCCCTTCCTTGATCTTTCTGTCTCCATCTCTGGAGAAGGCTTATCTGCTGATATCTACTATAGGCCTACAGACTCTCACAGCTACCTGGACTATTCCTCTTCCCAACTTGTCTCTTGCAAAAATGCTATCTCCTTCTCACAATTCTTCCGTCTCCGCCGCAACTGCTCTCAGGATGAGGCTTTTCATTCCAGGACGAAGGAGATGTCTTCGTTTTTTAAACAAAGGGGCTTCCTTTCTTCCACCATCAACTCTGCTCTCAAACGCATCTCTCTCATTTCCCGCACATCAGCCCTCACCCCATCTCCCTCCTGGCATTTATCCTTATAAACGGAACAAGTGCTACACCTGCCCTTACACTTCCTCCCTCACCACCATTCAGGGCCCCAGACAGTCCTTCCAGGTGAGGCGACACTTCACCTGTGAGTCGGCTGGTGTGGTATACTGCGTCCGGTGCTCCCGGTGTGGCCTTTGGTGAGACCCGACGCAGACTGGGAGACCATTTCGCTGAACACCTGCGCTCGGTCCGCCTGAGAAATCAGGATCTCCCAGTGGCCACACATTTTAATTCCACCTCCCATTCCCATTATGATATGTCTATCCATGGCCTCCTCTACTGTCAAAATGAATCCAAACTCCGGTTGGAGGAACAACACCTTATATACCGGCTGGGTAGCCTCCAATCTGATGGCATGAGCACTGACTTCTCTAACTTTCGTTAATGCCCCTCCTCCCCTTCTTACCCCATCCCTGACATATTTAGTTGTTTGCCTGTTCTCTATCTCCCTCTGGTGTCACCCCCCCCCCCTCCTTTCTTTCTCCATAGGCCTCCCGAAACCATGATCCTTTCCCTTCTCCAGCTCGGTATCACTTTCAGCAATCACCTTTCCAGCTCATAGCTTCATCCCACCCCCTCCGGTCTTCTCCTATCATTTCGCAGTTCCCCCTCCCCTCACTACTTTTAAATCTCTTACTATCTTTCCTTTCAGTTAGTCCTGACGAAGGGTCTCGGCCCGAAACGTCGACAGTGCTTCTCCTTATAGATGCTGTCTGGCCTGTTGTGTTCCACCAGCATTTTGTGTGTGCTGTTTGAATTTCCAGCATCTGCAGATTTCCTCGTGTTTCCGCAACATGAAAGCCAGGACATCAACAGGATCCGGGACAGCTTCTTCCACCAGGCTATGAGAATGATTAATTCATGCTGACAAAATCGTATTTTATGTTCTATTGTTGAACATACTATTTATTACAAAGTACTGTAAATTGCACATTGCATATTTAGACGGAAACGTAAAGATTTTTACTCATGTATATGAAGGATGTAAGTGTAACTATCTTGGTCAACCATTGTCCAGCCTGTATCCCACCACCTCAAAGATATATATATATACACCATCTTGGTCAACATCTGTCCTGCCTGTATCCCATTAACGATTATATATCAACAATCTCTCTTCTGCCGTTGTCTTCATTATGACGTATTTTTGACTCACTGAGTTGATACTGAAATCGGTGTTTGTTACCTGGAACTACCGGAGGGTTTATTGAATACAGCACGTAGTAAGTTAAAGACAGCCATTGCGATTTTAGCTTCAAAGTTCAAATGTCTGCTGTATTAATCGTTGTCGGAAGGAGGGTTGGAAGCAGAGAATACAGATTGATAGTGGGGTGGGATGGATGTTGTGAGCATTGACTGCATTATCCCTGTATTGGATTGAAGAGAAAACTAATGAATATTGGTATTACATTTGTGCTAATTTGTTCTGACCGTCACAGATATCGTGTAATGAGTTAATAGTTGCGCATCATTTAAAGTAAAAAGAGAAAATGGTGGAAATCTTCAGCAGATCGGGCAGCGTCTTGGACAGTCCCGGTTCAGATACTGGGACTTCCACAGTTTCTCTTTCCACTGATCCAGTCTGATGTACCGAGTTTCAAATACATGACTTTCAATTTTACATTTAAAATGTTTTATTCCTATTAGCCTGCAGGAAATGTGACGGGCAATTGTGCTGGGCAAGATCTCATTTAACAATAGCACAATGATAAAATGTGTTCAGTTTATCTGGTGGAGACAATGGGTAACATTATACCCGCCTGCTGTTGCCCCGCGCCCAGGTTTTCCAGCCCGATCTCTGGCCCAGTCAAAGGTTCATCAGGTTCCCGTTCTGACACAGGTTGATGTCGGAGTGTTGGTGTTTGAAGTCTGAATGGCCGAGACACTGCAGCATATTACTGGCAACAAGGAGTCCTGGGCGAGTTGCTGCTTGAGCTGTAACCCTGGGAAACACTGGGCCTATGTAGCTGTCAGTATCGGGGATTTGACCCAGGTCAATACTTCCACAGATGGGGGCTGGATGTTCCTCCTTTCACAATGAATCAAAAGCCTCGGGGCGCTGGGCATTGGCTATGGGGAAATTTCTGATTAAACCACGCAGTGTGAGATGCGGGGACGATGTGTGAGGATTCGGGGGTCGGTGAGTGGCAGATTCAGCTGTGTGACCCTGTGAGGTTAGGTCCTGAGAAATCACAGTTTTAGATCCAAGTACAATGGACCCGGGGTTCAAGCTGCCCAGGTTTATGAGGTGTTGAGCCAGTATTTCTGTTCTGGGCTCAGATGTTTGTTTCGGGAGTTTCTTTGGAAGAAATGACTGCTATACCGAGGAGAGGATGAGTTACCATCCCATCCCTCACAGTGAGAGGCTGTGAGTAAACGGGCTGTACCGTGTGTGCAACAGTAGAAATAGACCCTGAGTTTGGTGTTCAAACTGTGTTTGGAAATCCCCCCTCATTGTCTCCTGTCTGTCAATTGTTGGAAATGAAGCTGATGTGTTCAGTACAACTGTGGCTCCCGTGGTTCACAAGAGTAATCTCAGGAACGAGAGGGTTTCTGTACGTGGGTGATTGATAGGTTTGTGGCCTGTGGTGGAAGGAGATGAGTTATTAACTTCAAACTTTATGTATTATCACTCAAAGAGTTGATCAGAATGTGCATGTAATGAGAGCTGTATAACTCATCTCCTTCTACCTTAGGCCATGAACTTATCAATCACTCTTCCTGTCGACGAGCTCTGGAGGTCCAAGTTGTCGAATTCTGCAAAGAAGGGATCCGTTTGCTCCACGACCGCTGGACTAAGCTTGTAAATGTAGGCGGGGACTATGCTGAAAAATAAACGTGCTGGGTTTTCTAAAATGGGCTCCTTCTACCTTGGGCCACGAACGTATCAACCACCTCTCGTATGACAAGCATTTGATGGCTCTGAGCTTGTACTCTATTGAGTTCAGAAGTACAGAGGTGGACGGGATCTTATTTAAACCCACAGAATACTGAACAGCCTGGAGACAGTGGACACGTGGAGGATGTTTCCATCAGACGGAGAGTCTGGGGTCTGAGAGGACAGCCTCGGAATAATCAAGCTTCCCTTTAAAACTGAGAGAAACTTCTCCAGCCAAAGAGTGGTCGATCTGTGGAGTTTGTTGCAACAGATGGTGATCGGGGCTGTCACTGGATATATTTCCGGCAGAGGTTAATATATTATTGATCGCTAACTATTGTCATTTTTTGTTAGCCAGAACTATCAGAGGACTATTGAATACAGCATGTTAAAAGCAGACTTTACAATTTTAGATTCTTCATTTCAAAATGGCTGCAGTGTTAACCTTTTTCAAAATTATACTCACAGCATACGATGTTGAGTTTGTTATTTCCCTTTTCGGTTATTTTCGGTGAGCCACTTCCTCCGTTTCCAGGGTAACGGCCCAGCAGAGCTGCAAGAAGAGTTGCACATTTTTCTTTATCGCTCTGTGGTCACCGCCTCTCTGCGTAGAGACAGTGGCCTCGGGAGCAAATGTAACAGAGTGATAGTGGGAGGAAAGGATGCTGTGAGCATTGACTGTATGGAATGAACTGAGAACACAGAACCAGAGAAACATAGCGAACCCATAGCATAATACACAGGCCCTTCGTCCAACAGTGCTCTCCCAAACATGAACATACTTTAGAAATTTCCTCGGGTTACCCATCAGCCCTCTTCTTTTTATCTCCATGTACCTATCCAAAAGTCTCTTAAAAGGCCCTGTTATATCCGCCTCAACCACCGTCGCCGGCAGCCCATTCCACGCACTCACCACTCTCTGCGTAAACAAAACTTACCCCTGACATTGCCTCTGTAACTTCTCCCAAGCATCTTGAAACTGTGCCCTCTCGTGTTAGCCATTTCAGCCTTGAGAAAAAGCCTCTATCCACACGATCTATGCCTCTCATCATCTTATACACCTCTATTAGGTCACCTCTCATCCTCCATCTGTCCAAGAAGAAAAGGCCAAGTTCACTCATCCTATTCTCATAAGGCATGCTCCCCAATCCAGAGAAATCCTTGTAAATCTCCTCTGCACCCTTTCTATCGCTTCCACACCCTTCCCGTAGTGAGGCGACCAGAACTGCACTCCAAGCACAGTACTCCAAGTGGGGTCTAACCAGGGTCCTATATAGCAGTAACATTACCTCTTGGCACTTGAACTCAATCACAAGGTTGATGAAGGCCAATACACTGTATGCCTTCTGAACCACACAGTCAGGCTGCGCTGAATTTTTGAGTGTCCTATGAACTCAGACTCCAAGATCCCTCTGATCCTCCACACTGCCAAGAGTCTTACAATTCATACTATATTCTGCCATCATATTTACCTTCTAAAGTGAACCACCTCACACTTATCTGGGTCAGACTCCATCTTCCACTTCTCAGCCCTGTTTCGCTTCCAATCGGGGTCCTGCTATAACCTCGACAGCCCTCCACACTATCCACAATACCTCTAACCTTTGTGTCATCAGTAAATGTACTGACCTATCCCTCCACTTCCTCATCCAGGTCCTTTAAAAAACTGACGAAGAGAAGTGGTGCCAGAACAGATCCCTGAGGAACAGCACTAGTCAGCGACGTCCAGGCAGAATATGACCCATCTACAAACAATTTTGCGTTCTGTGGGCAAAGCCATTTCTGAATCCACAAAGCAAAGTCCGCTTGGATCCCATGCCTCCTTACTTTCTTAATAAGCCTTGCATGGGGTACCTTATCAAGTGCCTTGCTGAAATCCATATACACTACATCAACTGCTCTACCTCCATAAATGTGTTTAGTCTCATCGTCAGAAAATTCAATCAGGCCGGTAAGGCACGAGCTGCCCTTGACAAGGCCAAGCTGACTATTCCTGATCATGTTATGCCTCTCCAAATGTTCATAAATTCATGAAACAGAACATGTGAAGTTGAATTCCTTACTTCCTATTTTCAGTTAGCCCTGCTGAGCCAGTTCCTCCATCACCAGGGTAACAGCCCAGCAGAGCTGCAGAGTGTTGAACATATTTATCGCTCTCTGGTCACCGCCCCTCAGTGACCTCAGGAGCCGGTGTGGAGGCCCGGATGTCTTGAGCATTCACTGTATGGAATATATAACGTTTCTATCGCAGGAAAGAGATAACTAATGAATGTAGGGATTGCATTCATGCTAATCTGTTTAGGATGTCACAAACAGGGTTCAACAGGGATCACTCCCTCCACCATTCCCTTGTTCATTCATCCCTCCTCACTAATCTTCCTCCAGATACTTATCCCTGCATAAGCCTAAGTGCTACACCTGCCGTACCCCTCCTCCCTCACCTCCATTCAGAGACACAAAGCAGTCCTTCCGGATGAGGCAACGCTTCATCTGCGAATCTATTGCTGGGCTCATCTATTGTGCCCCGTGCTCCCGATGCGGCCTCCTCCACATCGGTGAGACCCGCCATAAACGGGGAGACGGTTTTTGTTTAGCATCTCTGCATCATCTGCCACAAGGGGGACATTGCAGCGGCCAGACGTTTTAATTCTGATTCCCATTCCGACGTTTCGATCAGACCGCCCTCAGGGTGGAGGAGCAACACCTCAGTGATCGTTTTCACAAAAAAAAACCAAAGGCCGGCAGATGTGTGGAGACGGAAGGGATGGAGGAACTGAGGATCGGGCAGAAACATGTGGCTGAGATGGGAGAGCAGCCGCCATCTTGTTGATGGTTAGAGGGGCTGAATGGCCTCCTCCTGCTGTTTTTCACTTGATGTCTCAGTGAGTCTGTCCAGTGAGGCTCCGGAGGAATCTGAATAGAAAAAAAGTGTTTATAAACATAGAAGTGATTTCAATGAAACCTGCACAATTCCTTTTCGGGTGGGAATTGTATGTCGGACCGGGATGGGAATCGAACCCTTGACTCTGAGAATCGGGAGTTGGAGCCATGGGGACGGGGAAGATACAGAGGGGAACAATAAAAATGTAGCTAGTGTAAATATGGAATAATGTGGGGAATGCGGCAGGTAGGTCGGGCAGCGTGTGAGGGGCGAGGAGCAGAGTCACCGGTTTCTCGCTCCCATTTCAAACGCAGATCTGCAGCATCTCAGGTTTTCGCTTCCGAGGCCCCGCCCCCGCTCTCACAGCCTCCGGATGGGCGGGGTTTTCTTTCCGTTCTCTGTTGAAGCTGTTCGTCTGTGGGGAGCCGGTGGACGGATCTCGCTGCTCTCCGGACAAATTGATGAAGTTCTCATCGGTCAGTGTTGAGGCCGGTCACTGGGGTTGAACGCAACCGACAATTTCCCATCGGTGAGTACTGAAGTCGATCCCGGGGGCGGGGAACCTCATGTTGGGCAGAGAGTCCCGTTAACTTCCTCGAACTGGCGGCCTCGTCCCGCTTCCTGGGTACAACCTGTAGTGGTCGGTCCGGGTTATGGGACCTTCACGCCGAACCGCCTGAGATGAGCCGATGCTCAGCCCCTGGTGTTCTGGTCCCAGGAGCGGGATGAGGTGGTGATGCCGAGACTGAACCCATCCATTAAGATGTACCTGGTGAACTTTGCCTCCGTCACCCGGCCCGGTATCGGATCCAAACTCCACCTGGATCGACGCCTGGGGTCGATAATTGTTTTACATATTTCCAGCACACTGGAAGCGGCCGTTCGGTAAAACAAATCATTCTCAATGATATATATATATCAACCATCTTGTTCCACCTTTGTCCAGCCTGTATCCCACTACCTCAATGATATGTATCAACCTTCTAGTTCAATCTCTGTCCTGCCTGTATGCCACCAGCTCAATGATATATATATCAACCTGCTTGCTCAATGATTGTCCAGCCTGTATCCCAATGCCGCAATGATATATTTCAGCAATCTCTCTTCTTAACTTTGTCTTCATTGTGAAGTTTAGTATTGCAGCTTTCTATTTATTTATTTATTTATTTGTGTGCCTGCCTGTTTGTTTATTTATTTATTTATTTATTTAGTTAGTTATTTAGTTAGTTAGTTAGTTAGTTATTTAGTTAGTTAGTTATTGTTCGCTGGGAATACCAGAGGTTTAGTTGGACACAACACGTGACAGGGTAAAAGCAACCATTTCAATTTTAGATTCACCGTTACAAAATGGCTGCACTGTTAATCTTTGTCATAACGGAACTCACAGCATCTGATGTTGAGTTTGTTATTTCCTTTCTCGGTTATTTTCAGTGAGCCACTTCCTCTGTTTCCAGGGTAACGGCCCGTCAGAGCTGCAGCAAGTGTTGCAGTTTTTATCGCTCTGTGGTCACCGCCTCTCAGTGTAGAGACAGTGGCCTCGGGAGCAAATGTAACAGAGTGATAGTGGGAGGAAAGGATGCTGTGAGCATTGACTGTGTGGGATGTGTTATACCAGGGTCAGAATGAACAGAACTAATAAATTGTTTGGGGTGGGGTGGCATTTACAGTTCAGGGTGGCAATCAGTTACTATCTGTGCATTAAAATGAAGAGGGAGAAAATACTACAGTTGCAGGAAATTTAAAGTAAGGAAGGGAAAATACTGGAGACGCTCAGCAGATCGGCAGCATCTTGGACAGTCTCAGTTCTGGAACTGGGTCTTCCACCATTTCTCCTTTCAGAGACGTAGTCTGATGTACTGAGCTCCCAGCATTTTCAACTTTATAATTTTACATTTTGTTCCTGCTACACTGCAGGAAACATGGCAGCCCGCTCTGCTGTGCAAGATCCCACACAGCGATGACATAGAGATCAAATGTGCTCGGTTTAGCTGCTGGGGTCAGGCTGAAGTGTATCCGCATCCTCTATACAGACCGGGGAACCAGCCTGAGCACCGGCCCCGGCAGAGGGTCATTAGGTTCCAATTCCACATTAGTTTGTGAATCGGAAATGGCAGGAACTCCACGGCAAATTGCCGGCACCAAGGCGTCTTTGTATGGGTGATAATATTGGGCTGGTGACTCTGATGATATGGAACTGGCAGTATACGGGCTACAGTCCAGGTTGGTAATTCTGCAGCTGGGATCGGAATTTTCTCAGTCTGCAGTGAAGCTGAAATCCCGGGTGGTTGGGTATTGGTTATGGGGAAATCACAGTCAACACTGTCCAATAGGATATCATATCTGTCAAGTATTTTGGAGATTATTTAAGAATGAAGTAGGGCGTTAGGTGAAGTTGGGCAGTGATGTTGTTCATCTGAACTTTGGTAAAGTCTGTAACAAGATCCTGCATGGCAGCTGATCGGGGAGGTTCGGTCAAGTGGGATTCACAGGGGCCTGGCGAGGTGGATTCACACCGGGCTAGAGAACAAGGAGAGGGGGATGAATGTAACGAATGGAGGTCTGTGACGAGGTGAGGGGGAAGGTGTGCAGGTGGAAATAGTGTCAGGGGTGGGAGGTGAGTGGTTGGGGCAACACGGGGCTGCAGAAGATGGAAATTAATTCCATAGAGGATGAACAAAGAGGGTATTTGTTATACAGAGTGCGATGAAGATTCACCAGACTGATCCCTGGAGTGGTGGGGGTCATCATATGGTGAAAGATCGAATGTGATAACCCTTTCATTTAGAGAATCGGGGACTGAGAGGTGAACACATTGAGATTCACAACATCATTACCGGCTGGACCAGGGATCCCAGTCTCTGAAACAGGGATGGACTGTCCGGGACTGAGATGAGGGGAAATGCCTCCACTCCGAGGGTGGTGAATGTCTGTAAATCCCCACCACAGAGGGCGGTGAAGACTCGGTGATCGTCCCCACGTAAGACAGAGGCCGGCAGATGTGTGGAGACCGAAGGGATGGAGGAAATGAGGATCGGGCAGAAACATGTGGCCGAGATGGGAGAGCAGCCGCCATCTTGTTGATAGTTAGAGGGGCTGAATGGCCACGTCCTGCTGTTTCTCACTTGATGTCTCAGTGTTCCTGTCCAGTGAGGCAGGAGGAATGTGAATAGAAATTAGTGTTTATAAACATAGACTGATTTACATGAAACCTGCACAATTCTGTTCTGGATCTAAAATGTCGGTCGGATCGGAACGGGATTCGAACCCGTAACAGTGACCCAGGGAGGTGGAGGGCGGGACGGGAATATACGGAGGGAAAATGTTAAACGTGTACCCGGTGTAAACATGGAATAATGTGGGAGATGCGGTGGGGAGGTCGGGCAGCGTGTGAGGGGCGAGGAGTGGAGTCACCGGGTCACGTGGGAGACCCTCCACCCGTCACGTGATCCCGTTTTACCGCGGATCCGCAGCATCTGCAACACACACAAAATGCTGGCGGAACACAGCAGGCCAGGCAGCATCTACAGGGAGAAGCTCTGTCGACGTTTCGGGCCGAGACCCTTCGTCAGGACTGACTGAAAGGAAAGATAGTAAGAGATTTGAAAGTACGAGGGGAGGGGGAAATGCGAAATGATAGAAGAAGACCAGAGGGGGTGGGGTGAAGCTGAGAGCTATAAGGTGATTGGCAAAAGGGATACAGAGCTGGAGAAGGGAAAGGATCATGGGATGGGAGGCCTCGGGAGAAAGAAAGAGGGAGGGGGGGCACCAGAGGGAGATGGAGAACGGGTAGAGTGACGGGCAGAAAGAGAGAAAAGAAGGAGGAGGGTGGAAAAAAAAAACTAAATATATCAGGGATGGGGTAAGAAGGGGAGGAGGGTCATTAACTGAAGTTAGAGAAGTCAATGTTCATGCCATCAGGTTGGAGGCTACCCAGCCGGTATATGTTATTGTTCCTCCAACCTGAGTGTGGCTTCATCTTGACAGTAGAGGAGGCCATGGATTGACATATCAGAATGGGAATGGGACGTGGAATTAAAATGTGTGGCCACTGGGAGATCCTGCTTTCCCTGGCAGACCGAGCGTAGGTGTTCAGCGAAATGGTCTCCCAGTCTGCGTCGGGTCTCACCAAAGGCCACACCGGGAGCACCGGACGCAGTATACCACACCAGCCGACTCACAGGTGAAGTGTCGCCTCACCTGGAAGGACTGTCTGGGGCCCTGAATGGTGGTGAGGAAGGAAGTGTAAGGGCAGGTGTAGCACTTGTTCTGCTTACAAGGATAAGTGCCAGGAGGGAGATCGGTGGGGAGGGATGGGGGGACAAGGGAGTCGCATAGGGAGCGATCCCTGCGGAAAGCAGAAAGGGAATGTGGAGGGAAAGATGTGCTTGGTAGTGGGATCCCGTCGGAGGTGGCGGAAGTTACGGAGAATTATACGTTGGACCCGGAGGCTGGTGGGGTGGTAGGTGAGGACAAGGGGAACCCTATCCTGAGTCGGGTGGTGGGCAGATGGGGTGAGGACAGATGTGCGGGAAATGGGAGAGATGCGTTTCAGAGCAGAGGTGATGACAGACAGACATACTTTATTGACCCCGAGGGAAACTGGGTTTCGTTACAGACGCACCACCAAGAATAGTGAAGAAATATTGCAATATAAACCCATAAATAATAATAAGTTAATCATGCCCAGTGGAAATAAGTCCAGGGCCCGCCTATTGGCTCAGGGTGTCTGACACTCTGAGGGAGGAGTTGTAAAGTTTGATGGCCACAGGCAGGAATGACTTCCTATGATGCTCAGTGTTACATCTCGGTGGAATAAGTCTCTGGCTGAATGTACTCCTGTGCCTAACCATTACATTATGGAGTGGATGGGAGTCATTGTCCAAGATGGCATGCAACTTGGACAGCATCCTCTTTTCTGACACCACCGTCAGAGCCCCTTTGTTTAAAAAAGGAAGACATCTTCTTCGTCCTGGAATGAAAAGCCTCATCCTGAGAGCAGATGCGGCGGAGACGGAGGAATTGCGAAAAGGGGATAGCATTTTTGCAAGAGACAGGGTGGGAAGAATAATAGTCCAGGTAGCTGTGAGAGTCTGTAGGCTTATAGTAGATATCAGTAGATAAGCCGTCTCCAGAGATGGAGACAGAAAGATCAAGAAAGGGGAGGGAGGTGTCGGAAATGGACCAGGTAAATTTGAGGGCAGGGTGAAAGTTGGAGGCAAAGTTAATGAAGTCAACGAGCTCAGCATGCGTGCAGGAGGCAGACACAATGCAGTTGTCGATGTAGCGAAGGAAAAGAGGGGGATGGATACCCGTATAGACTTGGAACATGGACTGTTCCACATAACCAACAAAAAGGCAGGCATAGCTGGGACCCAGGCGGGTGCCCATGGCTACACCCTTGGTTTGGAGGAAGTGGGAGGAGACAAAGGATAAATTATTGAGAGTAAGAACTAATTCCGCTAGACGGAGGAGAATGGTTGTAGAGGGGAATTGTTTAGGACTGGAATCCAAAAAGAAGCGGAGAGCTTTGAGACCTTCCTGGTCGGGGGTGGAGGTATATAGGGACTGGACGTCCATGGAGAAAATGAGGCGGAGGGGGCGAGGGAACTTAAAACCATTGAAAAAATTCAAAGCGTGAGAAGTGTCACGGACATAGGTGGGAAGGGATTGAACAAGGGGGGGATAAGACAGTATCAAGGTATGCAGAAATGAGTTGGGTGGATATATATCTGCCCACTTACCTGGTGACGCGCATGCTTGGTGGAGCAGGAGCAATCTGAGACAATGGGTCTACCTGGACAGGCAGGTTCAAGGTATCAAGGTATGCAGTAGTGAGTTCTGTGGGGCAGGAGCAATCTGAGACAATGGGTCCACCTGGACAGGCAGGTTCAAGGTATCAAGGTATGCAGAAATGAGTTATGTGGGGCAGGAGCAATCTGAGAAATGGGTCCACCTGGACAGGCAGGTTCAAGGTATCAAGGTAAGCAGAAATGAGTTGGGTGGGGCAGGAGCAACCTGAGACAATGGGTCCACCTGGACAGGCAGGTTCAAGGTATCAAGGTATGCAGAAATGAGTTGGGTGGGGCAGGAGCAATCTCAGACAATGGGTCCACCTGGACAGGCAGGTTCAAGGTATCAAGGTATGCAGAAATGAGTTAGGTGGGGCAGGAGCAATCTCAGACAATGGGTCTACCTGGACAGGCAGGTTCAAGGTATCAAGGTATGCAGAAATGAGTTCTGTGGGGCAGGAGCAATCTGAGACAATGGGTCCACCTGGACAGGCAGGTTCAAGGTATCCACTACTTCTGGTAGGCTTTTTCTGTACATTGGTGTTTCCATTCTAGGTCTTGATGCAACCAGTCAATATACTCTTCACCTCACATCTATTGGAGTTTTTCAAAGTTTTAGATACCAAATCTTTGCAAACTTCTAAGGAAGTGGAGGCATTTCTTTGTACTTTGTAATGGCACTGCATGCTATGCTGGACCCAGAACAGATCCTCTGAAATGATAACACTAAGGAATTTGAAGTTGCTGACCCTCTTCACCTCTGATCCTCCAATGAGGACAGGCTCTTGGACATCGGTTTCCTCGGCTCCCTGGTCTTGCTGACGTTGAATGAGAGTTGTTGTTGTGGGCACCAGTCAGCTGTGTCTAATCTCCCTCCTATATGCTGCTTTGCCCAAGGACAGTGGTGTCATCAGCAAACTTAAATCTGGCATTGAAGCTTTGCTTGGCCTCCCAGTATAAAGTGAGTAGGGCAGGGAACTAATCATACAGCCTTGAAGTGCACCAGTGTTGATGGTGATTGTGGAGGAGATGTTGCCAATCTGAACTGACTAGGGTCTGCAAGTGAGGAAATTGAGGATTCGATTCAAGTCAAGTCAACTTTTATTGTCATTTCAACCATAAATGCTGGTACAGTGCATAGTAAAAATGAGACAACGTTTTTCAGGACCATGGTTTACATGACACAGTACAAAAAACTAGACTGAACTACGTAAATAAAAAAAACACAGAGAAAGCTATACTAGACTACAGACCTACACTGGACTGCATAAAGTGCACAAAAACAGTACTGGCATTACAGTAAATAATAAACAGTTGCACAAGTAGGTGTTGAGGCCTAGGTCTTGAAGCAAATTGATTTGTTTTGAGGGGTTAATAGTATTGAATGCAAAACTGTAGTAAGTGAAGAGCTAATGAAATGGCTTCTGCTATGGACCTGTGGTGGTGAAAGGTAAATTAGAATGGATCTAAGTCACTGCTTAGGCAGCGATTGGTATGTTTGGTCACCAACCTCTCAGAACACGTTTTCTGGGGTCAAAAAGGACAGGGAGGGAGGGAATTGAAGTTGGGGAGAACACTTCTAATGAGGGAAAATATCATAGCTACATAAAGGGAGAGCGACACGAGGCATCATCTACAGAGTCTGTGTGGGTAACAGAACCAGGAATGGAGCAATCATCCTTTTGCAAGTATTCCATAGGTCCCCCAGTAGACACTAAGGAGCAGGTTGGTAGGCAAATTTTAGAAAGATATAAAATTAACAGGGAAAAGTCGTGGGAGAAATCAGATTCCCTCATTTTGATTGGCACTTCTGTTGTAAGAGATGTAGGAGGGGCAGAATTTGTTGGGTATGCCCAGGAAAGTGTTGTGATATGTGGACAGGCCAACTAGAGGAGAGGCCATACTGGATCTAGACTAGGCAGTGAACCTGGTCAGGTGACGACTCTCTTGATGGGTGAGGATTTCAGGAGTGATCACAGCTCTATGACCTTTAGCTGGTCTTGGACAAGAATAGGAGCAGACAGTATGGGAAAGTATTTCATGGGGGAGGGTTGATTACAATGGTATTAAGCAGGTACTTGAGAGCATAAATTGAGAACAGATGTTCTCAAGCAAATGTATATTGAAAATCTGAATATTTTTTAGGGAGCACTTGCGTAGGGTTCTAGATAGGTTTGTCCTTATGAGGCAGGTAAAGGATGATAATATGAAAGAATCATGGTTGACAAGAGAAATGGAGCATTTAGTCAAGGAAGAAGGAAGAGTACTTGAGGTTTAGAAAACAAAGATCAGTTAAGGTAGCTAAGAAAGAGCTCAAGAAGTGATTTAACAGTGCTAGGAGGGGACTTGAAGGCTTAGGATTAAGGAAAGACCAGCTCGAAAGAGGCGTTGGCTCTGGGTAAGCTTCTGTTAAGGTTCCCTTTTTTCCCCTCACTGTACATAGTGTAATAAATGGCTGTTGTGTGTTCCTGTTAGGTGTTGGAGTCCTGAGAGACTCGATCTCCCAAGGAGCTACTTCTGCATGAAGTGCATCCAGCTGCAGCTCCTTGAAGACCATGCTAGGGATCTGGAACAGCAGCTGGATGACTTGCTTGTATGGGAGAGTGAGAAGATAATCGATCAGATTTGCAGGGAAGCAGTCATTCCAAAGTTGCAGAAGGCAAGTAGTTGGGTGACTATCAGGAGAAATGGAAAAGTGAATAGGCAGTTAGCGCCGAGCACCCCTGTGGCCATTCCTCTCAATGAGTAACACACTTTGGATACTGTTGTGGGGTATGACCTCCAAGGGGAATGCCACAGAAACCAGACTGCTAGCACTGAGCATAGATCTGTGGTGCAGAAGGGAAAGAGGGAGAAGAGAGGAGTGGTGGTGACATGGGCGAGTGTCAGTAGTCAGGAGAATAGGCAAGAGATTCTCTGAGCGTGAACGGGACACCGTAATGGTACATTGCCTCCCAGGTGCCAGAGTCAGGGATGACTCACATTGCGTCATTTGGAAAGGGAGGGAGAGCAGCCAGATGTCTCGGTATTTATAGGTACCAATGACGTAGGAAGGAAAAGCAAAGAGGTCCTGAAAAGAGAATTTAGAGAGCTAGGTGAAAAGCTGAGAGGCAGGACTTCCAGGGTAGTAATTTCTGAATTGCTGCCTGTGCCACGTGCCAGCGAGCATAGAAACTGGATGATTTGCCAGATAAATTCATGGCTGAGAAGCTGGTTCAGGGGGCAGGGTTAAGATGCTTGGATCATTGGGATCTATTCTGGGGGAGGTATGACCTGTACAAAAGTGACGGGTTGCACCTGGTCATGCACTTTGGTAGAGGAAATAAATGTGCAGAGTGTTTTCTAAATGGGGAGAAAATCCAACCATCTGAGATGCAAAGGGATTTGGGAGTCCTTGTACAGAGCACCCTAAAGGTTAACTTGCAGGTAGTCGGTGGTGAGAAAGGCAAATGCAATGTTAGCATTCATTTCAATAGGTCTAGAACAAGAGCAGGGATGTGATGCTGAAGCTTTATAAGGCACTGGTGAGGCCTCATCTTGAGGAATATGAACAGTTCTGGGCTCATTTAAGAAAAGATGTACTGGCATTAGAGAAGTTCAGAGGAGGTTCACAAAGGTGATTCCAGGAATGAAGGGGTTATTGTACAAGGAACGTTTGATGGCTCTGGGTCTGTACTTGCTGGAATTTAGAAGGGTGGGGGGGGGGTGATCTCATTGAATGTTGAAAGACCTTGACAGAGTAGATGTGGAAAGGATGTTTACAATGATGGAGTCAAGGACAAGAGGACACAGCCTCAGGATAGCTGGGGATCCATTTAAAACCGAGATTCAGAGAAATTTCTTTAGCCAGAGGGTGGTGAATTTGTGGAACTTATTACCACAAGCAGCTGTGGAGGCCAGGTTGTTGGGTGTACAAGGCATCAAAGGTTACGGGGAGAAGGCTGGGGAGTGGGGCGGAGTAGGGGAGAAATAAAAGGATCAGCCAGGATTGAATGGCGGAGCAGGCTCGATGGGCCATATAGCTTAATTCTACACCCGTGTCTTATGGTAAAACCCCATGTTTTACAAGTATATGAAAAAGAGGATGGCTAGAGTGACGGCAGGACTGATCAGGGAAGAGCGAAGAAACATGCCTGGAGTCAGAGGAGTTGGCGGAGGTCATTAAGTATTTTGCTTCAGTGAGGGGAATCTTGATAAATGTGAAGTCAGTGAGGAACAGTTCAATGTGCTGGAACATATGAAGGTTAAGAAAGAAGATGTCTTGGAACTTTTAAAAAAATATATATCAGGGTAGGTAAGTCTCTGGGGCTGGATAGATTGTACCACAAGTTACTATGGGAGTGAAAGAGGAGATTCATATCACTGGCAGTGATCTTTGCATCCTCGGCCACTGGCGTAGTACTAGAAGTTGTACCAGAGGGTGGCAAATGTTTCCTTTTCTTCAGGAAAGGTAATAAGGATTACCCTTGGAATTGCAGACCAGTGAGCCTTGCGTCAATACTGGGCAAACTAATCGGGGGAGGATTCTTAGAGACAGGATTTGTGAGCATTTGGAGGAGGACAGGCTGATTAGGGATAATCAGCATAGTTTTGAGTGAAGCAGGTTGGAAATCACGAGCTTGATTTACTGCTTTGTGGAAGTTACAAACTGAAGATGGGGCAGTAATTGTGCATATGGATTTCAGTAAGGCATTCAACAAGCTTTCCAATGTTAGGTCAGAAAATCAGTAGGCATGGGATCCAGGGAAGCTTTGCATGTATGCAGAATTAGCTTGCCCATGGAAGACAGAGGATGGTAATACACGGAGTGTATTCTGCCTGGAGGTCTGTGACTAGAGGCCTTCCACAGGGATCTATTCTGGGACCCCAGCTCTTTTGTAATCTTTATAAACAACTTGAATGTCAAAGTTGAAGGGTGGGTTAGTAAGTTTGATAACAAGGGTTGATAATGTTGTAGATGGTGTAGAAGCTCGTCATAAAGTACAATGGGCACTGATAGGATGTACAGATGGGCTGAGAGATGGCAGGTGGAATTGAAGCTGGAATTCATCCTTGCCAAGTGTGAAGTGATACAAAGTTGAATCTGTATTACCGGGATTCTTGACAGCGTAGAGGAAAGAAGGATCTTGTGGTCCGCATCTATAGATCCCTTCAAGTTGCCACACAAGTTGATGAGGTTAATAAGGAGGCATATGGTGTGTTGGCCTTCATCAGCCGGGTGATTTGAGTTCAAGAGCCGTGACGCTGCAGCTCTGTAAAACTATTTAGACTTCACTTGGAGTCTTGTGTTCAGACCCGTCACCTTATCATTAGAAGGATGTGGAAGCCTTAAGGGAGGATGCAGAGGAGATTTACCAGGATGCTGCCTGGATTGGAGCATGTCTAATGAGGAAAGGTTTGGTGAGCTAAGGCTTTTCTGTATGGGGCGAAGGAGGATGAAATGCAATTTGATAGGTGTATAAGATAAAGGGCATAGATAGTGGACAGCCAGCGCCTTTTTTAATTTAACACGGTGCTCAGTGCACAGAACACACTGCTGAGGATGATGATAGAGGCTGATACATTCAGGACATTTAAGACATTCATGTGCATAGGCACATGGATAAAAGAAAACTGGAGTGCTATGTGAGAAAGAAGGGTTAGATTGATCTTGGATTGGGTTAAAAGGATTGCGTAACATTGCGGCCTGTACTGTGCTGTATTGATCTATGTTACAATACTTTCAATTCAAGAGGTAACAGTATTTACTTGAAGGCCTGAAAGAAGAATTAAAAATCTGTTTTTTTTTTAAATTGTTTCTAGCAGAAGCTTCTTTGTTAAGGATAGTTTCTTTTAGAAAGCAGTTTTACAGATAGTCAACAGTTCCTGGTGCCAGCAATGAGTATCCCTTTCTTAGGGAAAAAACATACTCCAATGTGTGCAGATATACTTTTCTCTCCCAGAATGGTAGTGGGATTGATTTACAAGCCATAAGGTTAATGTTCAATTGAATAGTTTTTGAGTGCTGTATTTTACGTCTCAATTTGGCACAACTATAATTTTAATGGCAAGAATCAGTAGAAAGAAGGTTGCTGCTTTTTTTTCTTATCTGAGCAATGTGATTTTCTTTACAGGCAGAGACGATGTCAATGGAGGACTTGGTGAAAACGCTTATGGTCGGAAGTCGCTGGGGCAAGAGCTGAGGGTTAACAATGTGACCACTGATGTAAGCAGCATTCAGCGTGGGAGTCGTGCTTTAGCTACAAAGGAGATGAGGAAATCACAGGGTAAGCTGACTATCCAGATAAACATTAATTTTGCCTAGAAAGGTATTCTGTAAAGCATCCTTAGTGCTGCAGAAATTTAAAGGCTGAAGGGTCTTGACCTGAAGCATCGACTGTCTGTTTCCCTCTATGATGTTAATTGACCCACTGAATTCCTCCAGCATTTTCCGTGTTGCAAGGAGAATTGGAGTTAATGTTCATGTCCTTTGTCAAAACTATGAAACAGAGTAAGCAAGTAACAGAGGTTAAGAGGATTGAGCAAACAAAATGATAATCTGTTTGAATCAGATCACATCTGGACCAACTGTTACATTCCAAGGACTAGTTTCGTAGAGTGGAACATTGATTCCTTTGTATATAGAAGACTTTCAGGGTGATGTGTTTGACAATGGAAGAGGTGGGTGAGCTACTCAGATGGAAGAGTCTAAACACGTGGATGGTGGAACAAGTCCATTCAGGGGTGATGCCCAATGGCACTTATTTACATAAAGAATAATAGAAGTCATGTCACCAGCCTCATTGAAAGGAATCAAAATTGATACATTTTCTCTAATTCTGTCAAATTGAGTTGGGGATGGCGGGGTGGGGTGGGGGGTAACACTGGGGTTGAAAGCACAGGGCAGCCATGGATCTGCAGCTTCGTTCCGAGGCCCCGCCCACTTACCCAGTGACGCGCTGACGACATCGCGCATGCTCAGTCCGGGAAGGGCGGTGTTGTTTTTCGTTCTTTGTTGAAGCGGGATCGGGAGAGGGTCCTCACCCTCGCCCCTTGGGGCGGGGAGCCGGGGACGGATCATTCTCTGCGGGGCGACACCAAGATTTTCCTTTCGGTGAGTATTGAAGCAGGTCCGGAGCGGGGAGGTCTGATGTGAGGCCGTGAAACCCATTAACATGGACTACTTGACAGATAGACCTCAGTATGTGCGGTTGGGAGACTGTAGGTCTGACACGGTGGTCAGCAGCACAGGAGCGCCGCAGGGGACCGTGCTCTCTCCGGTCCTGTTCACCCTGTACACATCAGACTTCCAATATAACTCGGAGTCCTGCCATGTGCAGAAGTTCGCTGATGACACGGCCATCGTGGGGTGTGTCAGGAATGGACAGGAGGAAGAGTATAGGAAACTGATACAGGACTTTGTGATATGGTGCAACTCAAACTACCTGCGTCTCAATATCACCAAGACCAAGGAGATGGTGGTGGACTTTAGGAGACCTAGGCCTCATATGGAGCCAGTGATCATTAATGGAGAATGTGTGGAGCAGGTTAAGACCTACAAGTATCTGGGAGTGCAGTTAGACGAGAAGCTAGACTGGACTGCCAACACAGATGCCTTGTGCAGGAGGGCACAGAGTCGACTGTACTTCGTTAGAAGGTTGGCGTCATTCAATGTTTGTAGTGAGATGCTGAAGATAGATAGATAGATACTTTATTCATCCCCATGGGGAAATTCAACATTTTTCCTATGTCTTTGTGGTGGCGTGTTGGGGAGGCAGCATTAAGAAGAGGGACGCCTCACATCTTAATAAGCTGGTAAGGAAGGCGGGCTCTGTCGTGGGCAAAGTACTGGAGAGTATGACATCGGTAGCAGAGCGAAGGGCGCTGAGTAGGCTACGGTCAATCATGGAAAACCCTGAACATCCTCTGCATAGCACCATCCAGAGACAGAGAAGCAGTTTCAGCGACAGGTTGCTATCGATGCAATGCTCCTCAGACAGGATGAAGAGGTCAATACTCCCCAATGCCATTCGGCTTTACAATTCAACCGCTAGGAGTAGGATATGTTAAAGTGCCGGGGTTAGGACTCAATGTATTAAGTAAACTACTTAAGAACTTTTTAAAATCTATTTATTAATGCTTTTTGAGAGGGTGATTTTAGATGCATATCATATGTTTACAGTTAAGTATTTTTATGTAATTAGTTTTGCTACAATAAGTGTATGGGACATTGGAAAAAATGTTGAATTTCCCCATGGGGATGAATAAAGTATCTATCTATCTGGTGGAGATGAGATCCTGGGCTCCTAGACTCTGCTTGTCCGACCTCCCTCAGCCTGGAGCTGAGACGCTACTGTGTCATTGTGAGGAGCTCCGACCCACTGTTGCAGTGCACAGGGTGTGGAGGGCAACAGAAACCTCAAATAAAACTCGAGTCCGACACAAGTCAGGAAGATACAGTGGTTTATTGATTTTTTATGAGAAATATAAATGAAACAATGTGTGAGCTGCTAACGTGCGGGAATAAATAATCTGCTCACAGTCAAACACAATTTACTGACCGGCGACAAGGAGTGACCGGTTGAATAATCAGTCCCGTTTCTCACCGTCACTCTGCATCGGGGAACCGATGATTATAAAATCACACTTCAGGGCCGTGTCCGGGATCGCTGCAGATCCAGGGTCACTGCCGAGGGATTTGTCCATTTAACATCATTATATCGGCCAGGCTGCCGAATGCACCGTCCTCAGCAAAGGGGGCAAAAGGATTCACCCCCGGGATAATCCCCCACCGCCCCGGGACACCGGTGTCCCAGACTGAGCCCCGGACCCCCGGGCTCTTCCTGTCCGGGTAATCCCCCCGGGTGTCTCGTGGGGAGTCTCGAACACGCACTTCCGGCGGAAGCTGCCCCGCCGGACAGCAGGCGGAAACACGTCACTGCGGGACCGCTGCGAGCGACGCACACAGCGCGAGGCCCGAGCCGGTTCCGTTAAAACCGTTGGGAATCAGCCCCGGCGCGCGGCCGTTAAAGGTAAGGGCGGGAGTTAAAGGGGAGGGCGGGGAGTCGGCCAAATGTCCCCATCCCGCGGGCGGGGATGTTCACACATTCAGATGTTCACACGATCACTGTCAGTCCGGGTCTGACTCCCCGCAGAGGCTCCAGTTCCTTCATCCCGGTCTCACTGAACTCATTCCCCCCCAGCCTGAAACAGATGGGAGAATAAAGATGAAATAAACAGATTACACAACAGTGTCAGTAACTGGGGACCGGGGTTAATGTTTCAACAACACTCAGAGACAAATATCACCAGAAAACCCGCGGATCCGCTGACATTTTATCACATTGAACATTCACACAAACACTCACCAGATCCGCTCCAGACTCGGGAGGGTCAGTATGAGGCGGCGGAGAGCGGGGACAGATCGGTCTGACAGAGAGTTTGATGTCAGGTCCAGATCCGTCAGTGATGGGTTTGTACTGAGAGCGGAGACGAGATCCTCGGCACCAGAATCTGTGAGACCAACATTGTCCATCCTGGAGATGAGTGAGAGTGAGGGTAAAGGACACAGAGAGACAGGAGACGGTACAAATCCCCAGTGTTTATCAGTAACACCATTACTGATCACATTAATGTTCAGTGTCAGACACCCAGTGACTGTAAACACAATCTCCCACAGTCTGGTACTTACCACAGTTTCTGTATTTTACACTCCGGGTTCCTCAGAGCCGCAGACACCAGTTTCACTCCTGAATCTCCCAGTTTATTATCACTCAGGTCCAGCACCGTCAGTGATGGGTTTGTACTGAGAGCGGAGCCGAGATCCTCGGCACCAGAATCTGTGAGACCGACATACCTCAGCCTGGAGATGAGAGAGAGTGAGGGTGAAGGACACAGAGAGACAGGAGACGGTACAAATCCCCAGTGTTTATCAGTAACACAATTACTGATCACATTAATGTTCAGTGTCAGACACCCAGTGACTGTAATCACAATCTCCCACAGTCTGGTACTTACTCCAGTTTCTGTATTTTACACTCCGGGTTCCTCAGAGCCGCAGACACCAGTTTCACTCCTGAATCCCCCAGTTTATTACCACTCAGGTCCAGCTCCGTCAGTGATGGGTTTGTACCCAGAGCGGAGGCGAGATCCTCGGCACCAGAATCTGTGAGACCGACACTGTCCAGCCTGGAGATGAGAGAGAGTGAGGGTGAAGGACACAGAGAGACAGGAGACGGTACAAATCCCCAGTGTTTATCAGTAACACAATTACTGATCACATTAATGTTCAGTGTCAGACACCCAGTGACTGTAAACACAATCTCCCACAGTCTGGTACTTACCACAGTGTCTGTATTTTACACTCCGGGTTCCTCAGAGCCGCAGACACCAGTTTCACTCCTGAATCCCCCAGTTTATTAACACTCAGGTCCAGCTCCATCAGTGATGGGTTTGTACTGAGAGCGGAGACGAGATCCTCGGCACCAGAATCTGTGAGACCGACATTGTTCAGCCTGGAGATGAGAGAGAGTGAGGGTGAAGGACACAGAGAGACAGGAGACGGTACAAATCCCCAGTGTTTATCAGTAACACAATTACTGATCACATTAATGTTCAGTGTCAGACACCCAGTGACTGTAAACACATTCTCCCACAGTCTGGTACTTACCACAGTGTCTGTATTTTACACTCCGGGTTCCTCAGAGCCGCAGACACCAGTTTCACTCCTGAATCTCCCAGTTTATTATAACTCAGGTTCAGATCCGTCAGTGATGGGTTTGTACTGAGAGCGGAGACGAGATCCTCGGCACCAGAATCTGTGAGACCGACATTGATCAGCCTGGAGATGAGAGAGAGTGAGGGTGAAGGACACAGAGAGACAGGAGACGGTACAAATCCCCAGTGTTTATCAGTAACACAATTACTGATTTTTTTTCTTCAGCACGACTGCGCAAGTCGGCCAGTGAGAACAACGAGAAGAGTTTAAAAGGAAGACAGATTTACAGAGCGAGCGTCAGAGGAGCGGGAGACAGAGTAGGAAGGCTTTGGATCAACGGGGCTTCGGCGATAAAGGGTCGAGGCGAGGTAGGTTATCTGTTGACAATACAGACAGAGAGTATGTGTGTGAGGCTGGTTTTCTTTGCTCGGTGTCAGATGTGGGAGATCCTGGAGACTCCCAGCCTCCCGGATGGCAACATCTGCACCCGGTGTGTCGAGCTGCAGCTCCTTAGGGACCGAGTTAGGGAACTGGAGATGCAGCTCGATGACCTTTGTCTGGTCAGGGAGAGCGAGGAGGTGATAGAGAGGAGTTACAGGCAGGTGGTCACACCGGGGCCACGGGAGACTGAAGAAGTGGGTCACAGTCAGGAGAGGGAAGGAGAAGTGGATGGTACTAGAGAGTACCCCTGTGGCTATTCCCCTTGACGATAAGTACCCCTGTTCAAGTACTGCTGGAGAGGGGTGGGGACAGCCTACCTGGTGGAGGCAACAGTGGCCCTGTGGCTCAGAAGGGCAGGGAAAGGAAGAGGAAGACAGTAGTGATAGGTGACTCTGTCGTTTGAGCGCCAGATAGACGATTCTGTGGATGCAGGAAAGAAACGTGGATGGTCGTTTGCCTCCCAGGTGCCAGGGTCCGGAATGTTTCAGAACACGTCCAAGATATCCTGCGGTGGGAGGGAGAACAGCCAGAGGTCGTGGTACATATTGGTACCAGTGACATAGGTAGGAAAAGGGAAGAGGTCCTGAAAACAGACTACAGGGAGTTAGGAAGGAAGTTGAGAAGCAGGACCGGCAAAGGTAGTAATCTCGGGATTACTGCCTGTGCCATGCGACAGTGAGTACAGGAATAGAATGAGGTGGAGGATGAATGCGTGGCTGAGGGATTGGAGCAGGAGGCAGGGATTCAGATTTCTGGATCACTGGGACCTCCTTTGGAGCAGCTGTGACCTGCACAAAAAGGACGGGTTGCACTTGAACGCCAGGGAAACCGATATCCTGGTTTGCTAAGGCTATTGGGGAGAATTTAAACTTGAATTGCTGGGAGGGGGTGTGAACTGAAATGAATTGATGGCGGAAAGGGAGGTTGGCTCACAAATAGAGAAAATTTGGAGACAGCGCGAGAGGGAGCATAGGCAGGTGATAGAGAAGGGACGCTCTCAGACCGATGGTTTGAGATGTGTCTATTTTAATGCAAGGAGTGTTGTGAACAAAGCAGATGAGCTCAGAGCGTGGATCAGTACTTGGAGATATGATGTGGTGGCCATTACAGAGACTTGGATGGTGCAGGGACAGGAATGTTTATTTCGAGTGCCAGGCTTTAGATGTTTCAGAAAGGACAGGGAGGGAGGCCACAGAGGTGGGGGCATGGCACTGTTGATCAGAGATAGTGTCACGGCTGCAGAAAAGGAGGACGTCATGGAGGGGTTGTCTACAGTCTCTGTGGGTGGAGGTTAGGAACAGGAAGGGGTCAATAACTCTACTGAGTGTTTTGTATAGACCTCCCAACAGGAACAGGGACATCGAGGAGTAGATAGGGAGACAGATACTGGAAAGGAGTAACAATAACAGGGTTGTTGAGGTGGGAGATTTTAATTTGCCAAATATTGATTGGCATCTCCCTAGAGTGAGGGGTTTTGACGGGGTGGAGTTTGTTAGGTGTGTTCAGGAAGGTTTCCTGACACAATATGTATATAAGCCTACTAGAGGAGAGGCTGCACTTGATCCGGTATTGGGAAATGAACCTGGCCAGGTGTCAGGTCTGTCAGTGGGAGAGCATTTTGGAGATAGTGATCACAATTCTATCTCTTTTACCATAGCATTAGAGAGGGATAGGAACAGGCAAGTTAGGGAAACCTCTAATTGGAGTAAGGAGAACTATGAGCCTATCAGGCTGGAACATGTAAGCATAAATTGGAAATTGATGTCCTCAGGGAAACGGACCAAAGAAATGTAGAAAATGTTCAAGGGATATTTGTGTGGGGTTCTGAGTAGATACGTTCCAATGAGACATGGAATGGATGGTGGGGTACAAGATCCGTGGTGCACAAAGGCCGTTGTGAATCTAGTGAAGAAGAAAAGAAGAGCTTCCAAAAGGTTCAAAAATTAGGTAATGATATGAATATGGAAGATTATAAGGCTAGTCTGTCAGCGAGTTTGATATCAGGTCCAGCCCCGTCAGTGATGGGTTTGTACTGAGAGCGGAGATGAGATCCTCGACACCAGAATCTGTGAGACCGACATTCTCCAGCCTGGAGATGAGAGAGAGTGAGGGTGAAGGACACAGAGAGACAGGAGACGGTACAAATCCCCAGTGTTTATCAGTAACACAATTACTGATCACATTAATGTTCAGTGTCAGACACCCAATGACTGTAAACACAATCTCCCACAGTCTGGTACTTACCACAGTTTCTGTATTTTACACTCCGGGTTCTTCAGAGCCACAGACACCAGTTTCACTCCAGAATCTCCCAGGTCATTCCCCCCGAGACTAAACACAAATAGACAGATTGATGAACATAATGATTAAAACCGTGGGTCTGAGGCAATTTCTCTCACTCGGATATTTCAGGAAACATTAAACCCTTTATTAATTCACTGATCATAATTCCCATCACTGTCAATGTCCCTCACTGCCCAGCTCCAATGAATTCACCAAATGTCAGTAATTTCGTCTGTCGGTGTGACCCTGTAAACTCCACATATTCTCTCTCATTCCCTGATGGTTAGAAAAGTGTTCCTGACGTGAGACAGTCGGAAAGGGCAGGGGTGAAGGGGAGAAAGTCAAACAGTGAGGAAGATTTGAGAATCGGGGAATGTCGATGGGAGATGCAGGAAGAGACGACACCTCAGGTAAAGGATGGAAAGACAAAGAAGGAAGTGGATATGGAAGAGAGATCCCTCAGGAGGAAGGGGGATGGGGGAGAGAGATCCCACAAGAAGAAGGGGGATGGGGAAGAGAGATCCCGCAAGAGGAAGGGGGATGGGGGAGCGAGATCCCACAAGAGGAATGGGGGTGAGTGATCCCAAAGGAGGAAGGGGGATGGGGGAGCGATATCAAACAGGAGGAAGTGGGTTGGGGGAGAGAGATCCCACAGGAGGAAGGGAGATTGGGGAGAGTGAACCCACAGGAGGAAGGGGGATGGGGGAGAGAGATCCCACAGGGGGAGAGAGATCCCACAGGAGGAAGGGGGATGGGGGAGAGAGGTCCCACAGGAGGATGGGGAAGTGTGATCACACACGAGGAAGGGGGATGGGGGAGAGAGATCCCACGGGAGGAAGGGGGATGGGGGAGAGAAATCCCACAGGAGGAAGGTGGATGGGGGAGAGAGATCCCACAGGAGGAAGGGGGATGGGGAAGAGAGCTCCCACAAGAGGAAGGGGGATGGGGATGAGAGATCCCAACAGTTGGAAGGGGGATGGGGGAGAGTGATCCCACAGGAGGATGGGGGATGGAGGAGAGAGATCCCACAGGAGGAAGGGTGATGGGGGAGCGAGATCCCACAAGAGGAAGGGGTATTGGGGACAGGGATCCCACAGGAGGAACGGGGATGGGGGAGAGGGATCCCACAGGAGGAAGGGGGATGGGGGAGAGAGATCCCACAGGAGGAAGGGGGATGGGGATGAGAGATCCCAACAGTTGGAAGGGGGATGGGGGAGAGTGATCCCACAGAAGGAAGGGGGATGGGGGAGGGAGATCACACAGGAGGAAGGGTAATGGGGGAGCGAGATCCCACAAGAGGAAGCGGTATTGGGGACAGGGATCCCACAGGAGGAACGGGGAGAGGGGAGAGGGATCCCACAGGAGGAAGGGGGATGGGGGAGAGAGATCCCACAGGAGGAAGGGGGATGGGGGAGAGAGATGCCACAGGAGGAAGTGGGATGGGGGAGTGTGATCACACAGGAGGAAGGGGGATGGGGGAGAGAGATCCCACAGGAGGAAGGGGGATGGGGGAGAGAGATCCCACAGGAGGAAGGTGGATGGGGGACAGAGATCCCACAGGAGGAAGGGGGATGGGAGAGAGAGATCCCACAGGAGGAATGGGGATGGGGGTGAGAGAACCCACAGGAGGAAGGGGGATGGGGGAGAAAGATCCCACAGGAGGAAGGGGGATGGGGGACAGAGATCCCACAGGAGGAAGGGGGATGGGGGAGATAGATCCCACAGGAGGAAGGGGAGTGGGGGAGAGTGATCCCACAGGAGGAAGGGGGATGGGGGCGAGAGAACCCACAGGAGGAAGGGGGATGGGGGAGAGAGATCCCACAGGAGGAAGGGGGATGGGGGAGAGAGATCCCACAGGAGGAAGGGGGATGGGGGAGATAGATCCCACAGGCGGAAGGGGAGTGGGGGAGAGAGATCCCACAGGAGGAAGGGGGATTGGGGACAGAGATCCCACAGGAGGAAGAGGGATGGGGGAGATAGATCCCACAGGAGGAAGGGGTGTGGGGGAGAGAGATCCCACAGGAGGAAGGGGGTTGGGGTCGATAGATCCCACAGGAGGAAGGGGGATGGGGGAGAGAAATCCCACAAGTGGAAGGGGGATGGGGGAGTGTGATCACACAGGAGGAAGGGGTATGGGGTAGATAGATCCCACAGGAGGAAGGGGGATGGGCGGGAGAGATCCCACAAGAGGAAGTGGGATGGGGGAGAGAGATCCCACAGGAGGAAGGGGCACGGGGGAGAGAGATCCCACAGGAGGAAGGGGGATGGGGGAGATAGATCCCGCAGGACTAAGGGGGATGCAGGAGAGAGATCCCACAGGGGAGAGAGATCCCACAGGAGGAAGGGGGATGGGGGTTAGGGATCCCACAAGAGGAAGGGCGGTGGGGGAGAGAGATCCCACAGCAGGATGGGGGATGGGGGAGACGTATCCCACAGGAGGAAGGGGGAGTGAGATCCCACAGGAGGAAGGGGGATGGGGGAGACGTATCCCGCAGGAGGAATGGGGAGAGAGATCCCACAGGAGGAAGGGGAATGGGGAAGAGAGATCCCACAGCAGGAAGGGGGATGGGGGAGACGTATCCCACAGGAGGAAGGGGGAGTGAGATCCCACAGGAGGAGGGGGGATGGTGTGAGAGTTCCCACAGGAGAAGGGGGATGGGGAAGACGTATCCCACAGGAGGAAGGGAGATGAGGGAGAGGGATCCCACAGGAGAAGGGGGATGGGTGAGGCAGATCCCACAGGAGGAAGTGGGATGGGGGAGTGTGATCACACAGGAGGAAGGGGGATGCGGGAGAGAGATCCCACAGGAGGAAGGGGAATGGGGGAGACAGATCCCACAGGAGAAAGTGGGATGGGGGAGTGTGATCACACAGGAGGAAGGGGGATGGGCGAGAGAGATCCCACAGGAGGAAGGGGGATGGGGAGAGAGATCCCACAGGAGGAAGGGGGATGGGGGAGAGAGATCCCACAGGAGGAAGGGGGATGGGGGAGACAGATCCCACAGGAGGAAGTGGGATGGGGGAGTGTGATCACACAGGAGGATGGGGGAGAGAGATCCCACAGGAGGAAGGGGGATGGGGGAGAACGATCCCACAGGAGGAAGTGGGATGGGGGAGTGTGATCACACAGGAGGAAGGGGGATGGGGGAGAGAGATCCCACAGGAGGAAGGGGGTTGGGGTAGATAGATCCCACAGGAGGAAGGGGGATGGGGAGAGAGATCCCACAGGAGGAAGTGGGATGGGGGAGTGTGATCACAGAGGAGGAAGGGGTATGGGGTAGATAGATCCCACAGGAGGAAGGGGGATGGGGGAGAGAGATCCCACAAGAGGATGTGGGATGGGGGAGAGAGATCCCACGGGAGGAAGGGGGATGGGGAGAGAGATCCCAAAGGAGGAAGGGGGATGGGGGAGAGAGATCCCACAGGAGGAAGGGGGATTGGGGACAGAGATCCCACAGGAGGAAGAGGGATGGGGGAGATAGATCCCACAGGAGGAAGGGGTGTGGGGGAGAGAGATCCCACAGGAGGAAGGGGGTTGGGGTCGATAGATCCCACAGGAGGAAGGGGGATGGGGGAGAGAAATCCCACAAGTGGAAGGGGGATGGGGGAGTGTGATCACACAGGAGGAAGGGGTATGGGGTAGATAGATCCCACAGGAGGAAGGGGGATGGGCGGGAGAGATCCCACAAGAGGAAGTGGGATGGGGGAGAGAGATCCCACAGGAGGAAGGGGCACGGGGGAGAGAGATCCCACAGGAGGAAGGGGGATGGGGGAGATAGATCCCGCAGGACTAAGGGGGTTGCAGGAGAGAGATCCCACAGGGGAGAGAGATCCCACAGGAGGAAGGGGGATGGGGGTTAGGGATCCCACAAGAGGAAGGGCGGTGGGGGAGAGAGATCCCACAGCAGGATGGGGGATGGGGGAGACGTATCCCACAGGAGGAAGGGGGAGTGAGATCCCACAGGAGGAAGGGGGATGGGGGAGACGTATCCCGCAGGAGGAATGGGGAGAGAGATCCCACAGGAGGAAGGGGAATGGGGAAGAGAGATCCCACAGCAGGAAGGGGGATGGGGGAGACGTATCCCACAGGAGGAAGGGGGAGTGAGATCCCACAGGAGGAGGGGGGATGGTGTGAGAGTTCCCACAGGAGAAGGGGGATGGGGAAGACGTATCCCACAGGAGGAAGGGAGATGAGGGAGAGGGATCCCACAGGAGAAGGGGGATGGGTGAGGCAGATCCCACAGGAGGAAGTGGGATGGGGGAGTGTGATCACACAGGAGGAAGGGGGATGCGGGAGAGAGATCCCACAGGAGGAAGGGGAATGGGGGAGACAGATCCCACAGGAGAAAGTGGGATGGGGGAGTGTGATCACACAGGAGGAAGGGGGATGGGCGAGAGAGATCCCACAGGAGGAAGGGGGATGGGGAGAGAGATCCCACAGGAGGAAGGGGGATGGGGGAGAGAGATCCCACAGGAGGAAGGGGGATGGGGGAGACAGATCCCACAGGAGGAAGTGGGATGGGGGAGTGTGATCACACAGGAGGAAGGGGGATGGGGGAGAGAGATCGCACAGGAGGAAGGGGGTTGGGGTAGATAGATCCCACAGGAGGAAGGGGGATGGGGGAGAGAGATCGCACAGGAGGAAGGGGGTTGGGGTAGATAGATCCCACAGGAGGAAGGGGGATGGGGGAGAGAGATCCCACAGGAGGAAGTGGGATGGGGGAGTGTGATCACAGAGGAGGAAGGGGTATGGGGTAGATAGATCCCACAGGAGGAAGGGGGATGGGGGAGAGAGATCCCACAAGAGGATGTGGGATGGGGGAGAGAGATCCCACGGGAGGAAGGGGGATGGGGAGAGAGATCCCAAAGGAGGAAGGGGGATGGGGGAGAGAGATCCCACGGGAGGAAGGGAGATGGGGAGAGAGATCCCACAGCAGGAAGGGGGATGGCGGAGAGAGATCCCCCAGGAGGAAGGGGGATTGGTGAGAGAGAACCCACAGGAGGAAGGGGAATGGGGGAGAGAGAATCCACAGGAGGAAGGGGCACGGGGGGAGAGCGATCCCACAGGAGGAAGGGGGATTGGGGACAGAGATCCCACAGGAGGAAGAGGGATGGGGGAGATAGATCCCACAGGAGGAAGAGGAGTGGGGGAGAGAGATCCCACAGGAGGAAGCGGGATGGGGGAGATAGATCCCGCAAGACTAAGGGGGATGCAGGAGAGAGATCCCACAGAGGAGAGTGATCCCACAGGAGGAAGGGGGATGGGGTGAGAGATCCCAAAGGAGGAAGGGGGATGAGGGAGAGAGATCCCACGGGAGGAAGGGAGATGGGGAGAGAGATCCCACAGCAGGAAGGGGGATGGGGGAGAGAGATCCCCCAGGAGGAAGCGGGATGGGGTAGAGAGATCCCACAGGAGGAAGGGGCACGGGGGAGAGAGATCCCGCAGGAGGAATGGGGATTGGGGACAGAGATCCCACAGGAGGAAGAGGGATGAGGGAGATAGATCCCACAGGAGGAAGAGGAGTGGGGGAGAGAGATCCCACAGGAGGAAGGGGGATGGGGGAGATAGATCCCGCAGGACTAAGGGGGATGCAGGAGAGAGATCCCACAGGGGAAAAGAAGACTTGAGGTTGTGTTGGCAGATAATGTGAAGGTAAACCCGAAGGGTTTCTACGAGTATATTAAGAGTAAAAGGATAGTAAAGGACAAAATTGGTTCCCTAGAAGATCAGAGTGGTTGTCTATGTGGTCTATGTGTGGAGCATCACGAGATGGGGAAGATCTTAAACAGTTTTTTTGCGTCAGTGTCTACTCAGGAAACTGGCATAGAGGATATGGAATTAAAGGAAACAAACAGTAGTGTCATGGAACGCGGCCAGTGAGTGAGTGGGCCAGTGAAGGAGTGGAAATTTGAGGCTTTGACTCGAGAGATTCTGGCAGTTTTGGCAGTTGGACTGTGCAAATCAAGACAACCAAGATTTGAATAGCTCAGACTCAGCAGAAAGCAGCTGATTGACCAAGCAGTTTGAAAAGCTCAAACAAATAAATAGAGGGATAGCTCAAGCTGAGCGCCCTGTGGAAAGCGGCCAGTGAGTGAGTGGAGATTTGAGGCTTTGACAGTTCTTTACAATGGCTCCTGAGTCAGTGATGTGCCTTTCCTGTGAGATGTGGCAGTCTTGGGGGAACTCCCCTCTCCCGCAGAGTCACATCTGCCAGAACTGCTTGCGGCTGGGCGATCTGGAAGACCGTGTGAGGAATCTGGAGCAGCAGCTGGATGACCTTCGACTCATAAGGGAGAATGAGGCAGTCATAGATGAGAGCTACAGGGAGGTAGTCACACCTAGGCTGCCGGAAGCAGGTCGCTTGGTGACAGTCCGAGGGGGGAAAGCGAAGGAGAGTAGACAGTAGGTGCAGAGCACCCCTGTAGCCATTCCCCTGAATAATAAGTTTACCGTCCTGGATACTGTTGGTGAGGACGACCGACCAGGTGTGAGCCACGGTGTCAGGGCCTCTGTCACTGAGTCTGACCCTGTGATGCAGAAGGCTGGGACGGAGAGGAGGAGAGCTGTCGTCATTGGAGACTCTATAGTCAGGGGAACAGACAGGAGATTTTGTGGACGTGAGAAGGAAACCCGCATGGTTTGTTGCCTCCCGGGTGCCAGGGTCCGGGATGTGTCTGACCGGGTACATGACATCCTGGTACGAGAGGGAAAGCAACCAGAAGTCATGATACATGTTGGTACCAATGACATAGACAGAAAGAGGGATGAGGTCCTGAAGGGTGAGTTTCTGGAACTAGGCAGAAGGCTGAAGAACAGGACCTCAAGGGTGGTGTTCTCAGTCTTGCTGCCAGTGCTACGTGATAGTGATGGTAAGAATGGGAGGAAATTGCAGTTGAATGCGTGGCTGAGGAGTTGGTGCAGGGGACAGGGTTTTAGATTTTTGGATCATTGGGATCTCTTCTGGGGAAGGTGGGACCTGTACAGATTGGATGGGTTGAACCTGAACTCAAGGGGGAGCAATATCCTTGCAGGTAGGTTTGTTAGCATGGTTTGAGAGGGTTTAAAATAATTTGCAAGGGGGATGGGACCCAGAGCGATAGAGCAGTGAAAGAAATGCATAGAGTAAAGCCAGATCTGACACATAGAGAGGCTTTGAGGAAAGAGCAGCAGAATAAAGGGTATAAAGGCAGTAAGGTAGAAGAGCTAAAGTGCGTGTACTTCAATGCAAGAAGCATCAGGAACAAAGGTGATGAACTGAGAGCTTGGATACATACATGGAATTATGATGTAGTGGCCATTACGGAGACTTGTCTGGCACCAGGGCAGGAATGGATTCTCAATATTCCTGGATTTCAGTGCTTTAAAAGGGATCGAGAAGGGGGAAAAGGGGAGGACGGGTGTCATTACTGGTCAGGGATACTATTACAGCTGCAGAAAGGGTGGATAATATAGCAGGATCCTCTTTTGAGTCAGTATGGGTGGAAGTCAGGTACAGGAAGAGAACAGTTACTCTACGTGGGGTATTCTATAGGCCCCGTGGTTGCAGCAGAGATACCGAGGAGCAGATTGGGAGGCAGATTTTGGAAAGGTGCAAAAATAACAGGGTTGTTATTATGGGTGACTTTAACTTCCCTAATATTGATTGGCACCTGATTAGTTCCAAGGGTTTAGATGGGGCAGAGTTTGTTAAGTGTGTCCAGGATGGATTCCTGTCTCAGTATGTTGACAGGCCGATGAGGGGGAATGCCATACCAGATCTAGTATTAGGTAACGAAACGGGTCAGGTCACAGATCTGTCAGTGGGTGAGCATCTGGGGGGGGGGGGGGTGTGCCCACTGCTCCCTGACCTTTAGCATTATCATGGAAAAGGATAGAATCAGAGAGGACAGGAACATTTTTAATTGGGGAAGGGCAAATTATGAGGCTATAAGACTAGAACTTGCGGGTGTGAATTGGGATGATGTTTTTTCAGGGAAATGTACTATGGACATGTGGTCGATGTTTAAGAATCTTTTGTAGGATGTTAGGGATTAATTTGTCCCGCTGAGGAAGATAAAGAATGGTAGGGTGAAGGAACCATGGGTGACAAGTGAAGTGGAAAATCTAGTCAGGTGGAAGAAGGCAGCGTACACGAGGTTTAGGAAGCAAGGATCAGATGGGTCTATTGAGGAATATAGGGTAGCAAGAAAGGAGCTTAAGAAGGGACTGAGAAGAGCAAGAAGGGGGCATGAGAATGTCTTGGCGAGTTTGGTAAAGGAAAACCCCAAGGCATTCATCAATTATGTGAGGAACAATAGGATGACAGGAATGATGGTAGGACCGATTAGAGATAAAAGTGGGAAGATGTGCCTGGAGGCTGTGGAAGTGAGTGAGATCCTCAATGAATACTTCTCTTCGGTATTCACCCATGAGGGAACTTGATGACGATGAGGACAATATGAGTGAGGTTGATGTTCTGGAGCATGTTGATATTAAGGGAGAGGAGGTGTTGGAGTTGTTAGGACGGATAAGTCCCCGGGGCCTGCCGGAATATTCCCCAGGCTGCTCCACGAGGCAAGGGAAGAGATTGCTGAACCTCTGGCTAGGATCTTTATGTTCTCGTTGTCCACGGGAATGGTACGGGAGGATTGGAGGGAGGCGAATGCTGTCCCCTTGTTCAAAAAAGGTAGTAGGGATAGTCCAGGTAATTATAGATCAGTGAGCCTTACATCTGTGGTGGGAAAGCTGTTGGAAAAGATTCTTAGAGATAGGATCTATGGGCATTTAGAGAATCACAGTCTGATCAGGGACAGTCAGCATGGCTTTGTGAAGGGCAGATCGTGCCTAACAAGCCTGATAGAGTTCTTTGAGGAGGTGACCAGGCCTATAGATGAGGCTAGTGCAGTGGATGTGATCTACATGGATTTTAATAAGGCATTTGACAAGGTTCCACATGGTAGGCTTACTCAGAAAGTCAGAAGGCATAGGATCCAGGGAAGTTTGGCCAGGTGGATTCAGAATAGGCTTGCCTGCAGAAGGCAGATGGTCATGGTGGAGGTAGAACATTCAGATTGGAGGATTGCGACTAGTGGTGACCCGCAAGGATCTGTTCTGGGACCTCTTCTTTTTGTGATTTTTATTGACGACATGGATGTGGGGGTAGAAGGGTGGGTTGGCAAGTTTGCAGACGACATAAAGGTTGGTGGTGTTGTAGACAGTGTAGAGGATTGTCGAAGATTGCAGAGAGACATTGATAGGATGCATAAGTGGGCTGAGAAGTGGCAGATGGAATTCAACCCGGAGAAGTGTGAGGTGGTACACTTCGGAAGGACAAACTCCAAGGCAAAGTACAAAGTAAATGGCAGGATAGTTGGTAGTGTGGAGGAGCAGAGCGATCTGGGGATACATGTCCACAGATCCCTGAAAGTTGCCTCACATGTAGATAGGGTAGTTAAGAAAGCTTATGGGGTGTTAGCTTTCATAAGTCAAGGGATAGAGTTTAAGAGACGCGATGTAATGATGCAGCTCTATAAACTCTAGTTAAGCCACACTTGGAGTACTGCGTCCAGTTCTGGTCACCTCACTATAGGAAGGATATGGAAGCATTGGAAAGGGTACAGAGGAGATTTACCAGGATTCTGCCTGGTTTAGAGAGTATGGATTATGATCAGAGATGAAGGGAGCTAGGGCTTTACTCTTTGTAAAGAAGGAGGATGAGAGGAGACATGATAGAGGTGTACAAGATATTAAGAGGAATAGACAGAGTGGACAGCCAGCGCCTCTTCCCCAGGGCACCACTGCTCAGTACAAGAGGACATGGCTTTAAGGTAAGGGGAGGGAAGTTCAAGGGGGATATTAGAGGAAAGTCTTTCACTCAGAGAGTGGTTGGTGCGTGGAATGCACCGCCTGAGTCAGTGTTGGAGGCAGATACACTAGTGAAGTTTAAGAGACTACTAGACAGGCATATGGAGGAATTTAAGGTGGGGGGTTATATGGCAGGCAGGGTTTGAGGGTCGGCACAACATTGTGGGCCGAAGGGCCTGTAATGTGCTGTACCATTCTATGTTTTATGGAACATATAGAAATTAAAGAGGAGGAGGTGCTTACTGCCTTACAGTAAATAAAGGTAAATAAATCCCCCAGGCCTGTCATGATATTTTCTCGGACCTTGAGAGAGACTAGTGTAGAAATTGCAGGGGTCCTGGCAGAAATATTTAAAATGTATTTCGCCACAATTGCGCTGCCAGAGGATTGGAGGGAAGCTCATGTTGTTCTGTTGTTTGAAAAAGGCTCCAAAAGTACACCAGGTAATTACTGGCCAGTGAGCCTGACATCGGTATTAGGTAAATTATTGGAAGGTGTTCGGATATACAAGGATTTGGACAACCAAGGGCTGATTAAAGACAGTCAGCATGGCTTTGTTCATGGCAGATCGTGCTTAATGAATCCTGTAGTGTTTTTTGAGGAGGTTACCAAGAATGCACATGAAGGAAAGGCTATGGATGTTGTCTACATGAACTTTAGTAAGGCTTTTGACAAGGTCCCACATGGGAGGTTAGTTCAGAAGGTTCAGACAGTAGCTATCCATGGAGAGGTTGTAGATTGGATTCGAAATTGGCTGTGTGTGAGAAGAGAGAGAGTGGTAGTGGATCATTGCTTCTCAGACTGGAGGCCTGTGACTAGTGGTGTGTCTCAGAGATCTGTGCTGGGACCATTGTTGTTTGTTGTCTATTTCAATGATCTAGATGATAATGTGATAAATTGGATCAGCAAGTTTGCTGATGACACTAAGATTGGAGGCGTTGTGGACAGCGAGGAAGGCATTCAAAGCTTGCAGAGGGATCTGGACCAACTGGCAACATGGGCCAGAAAATGGCAGATGGAATTTAATGCAGGCAAGTGTGAGGTGTTCCATTTTGTAAGGACAAATCAAGGTAGGACATACACAGTAAATGGTAGGGCACTGAGGAGTGCGCAGGAAGAAAGGGATCTGGGAGTTCAGATACATAATTCCCTGAAAGTGGCGTCACAGGGAGACAGGGTTGTAAAGAAGGCTTTTGGCATCCTGGCATTCATAAATCAAAGTTGAGTATAGGAGTTGCAATGTTATGGTGAGGTTGTATAAGACATTGGTGAGGCCAAATTTGGAGTATTGTGTGCAGTTCTGGTCACTGAACTATAGGACGGATATCAGTAAGACTGAAAGTGTGCGGAAAAGATCTGCGAGGATGTTGCCGGCTCTTCAGGAGTTGAGTTACAAGGAAAGGTTGAACAGGTTAGGACTTTGTTCCTTGGAGCGCAGAAGAATGAGGGGAGATTTGATAGAAGTTTACACAATTACGAGGGTATAGACAGGGTAGATGCGAATGGGCTCTTTCCACACAGATTAGGAGAGATAAATTACAAAAGGACTTTGCTTCAGGGTGAAAGGGGAAAGGTTTAGGGGGAACATCCTCACTCAGAGAGTTGTGAGAGTGTGGAACGAGCTGCCATCTGATGTGGGAAATGCGGACACACTCTTAAGTTTTAAGAATAAGTCTGATAGATGCATGGATGGGAGAGGTCTGGAGTGTTATGGACTGGGTGCAGGTCAATGGGACTATCGGAATAAAGTTTTGGCACAGAGCAGAAGGGCCGAATGGCTTGTTTTCTGTGCTGTAGTGTTCTATGATTTTACGATTCTATGAAGGAATATGGGGAGGTCAGTTCCCACAGGAAGAAGTGGGATGGGGAAGAGAGATCCCACAGGAGGAAGGAGGATGGGGTAGAGAGATCCGACGGGAGGAAGGGAAATGGGGAGGAGAGATCCAACAGGAGGAAGAGAGATGGGGATGTGAGATCCCACAGGCGGAAGGCGGATGTGGAAGTGAGATCCCACAGAAGGAAGGGAGATGGGGAAGATAGATCTGGCAGGTTGAAGGGGGTTTGCGAAGAGAGATCCCATAGGCGGATGGGGGCTGGGGAAAAGAGATCTGACAGGAGGAAGGGGGATGGGGAAGAGAGATCCCACAGTAGGAAGGGGGATGGGGAAGAGAGATCTGACAGGACGAAGGGGAATGGGGAGGAGAGATCCAACAGGAGGGCGGGGGATGGGGAAGTGAGATCGCACAGGATGAAGGGGATTTGTGAAGAGAGATCCCATAGGCGGATGGGGGATGGGGAAAAGAGATCCCACAGGAGGAAGGGGGGTGGGGAAGAGAGAACCCACAGGAGGGAGGGGAATGGGGAAGAAAGATCCCGTAGGAAGTGGGGTGGGGAAAAGACATTTCACTGGAGGATGAGGAAAGGGTAATAGAGAGCCCACAGGAGGAATGGGGATGGGGACGAGATCCCTAAGAATCGAAGGGGGATTGGGATAAAAAGTCCCACAGGAGGATTCCAAGGGTAAACGATAATCCTACAGGACGAGAGGATGCAGTAAATCTTTGTACGTGTGTGTTGGGTCTGAACAGAGACCCAGCGGAGATGCAGCCTCGCTCTCTGTGAATCTGGTAGTGAGCAACGTCACACACTATCAAGGGCAGGGGAGGACAATCTCACAATGGTATTTATTTTCTTCTCACTGGGACAGTCTGCAGATGGACTCTTGTCCCTCACCGGGAAGGGGGTGTGAATCTCTGACCCAGCTGCTGCAGTCAGTGTCGGTCTGGGTGTCAGTAACAGTGAGAAGGAACATTGTCAATGGACGTGTCACAGGCAGCGAGAAACACGGCCATTCCTGTGATTTACTACCATTAAACCAATGGTCTTTGTTCACTGATCTGATGAAGTCTTCAACATCCCTTCACAAGGAACCACAGAATCCTGCCGTCCTTGGGGAATTACTGACCGATCCCCTGGGCATTTGTCACAATTCATCACAATCTGATTTATCACTGTTTAACCCAAATCCCTTTACATTGAAATGACACAATAAAACAATTTCACAGTTCAGAGTGAGAGATAAATCAAGTTACCTCAACTCCTGGCACTTGTGCAGCCCGGGTCCCAGCCGCTGGATTCCTTCACACTGAATGTGGCAGTCCTCCAGGTCGAGGTGTTTTATTGTATTACAGAGTCCGATGACATGAGACAGGACCGCGCAGTCAATCGGGGTCAGTGTCATTCCACTGAATGAAAGTGTTTTCACTGATCCCAGTGCGTCCTGAGCCAGTCCACGATTCTGAGACTCAAACAGGTAGTGCAATGTGTTCAGGAGGCTCCTTTTACCAGCTTCACTCTCTGTGTTTCCACTCTTGCGTTTAACCTGCTCCTTCACCCAGTCAATCACCCGGCAGGTTGTTTCATGAGGAAATGGACCCAGAAACTCCACCAGGCCCCGAGCTGTCATTGGGGAGGAGAGACCAGCAACAAAACGGAGAAATACCTCAAATCGCCCATCTGTCGTGTTGTGAACTTCAGTGAGGAATTTCAGGATATCCCCGGGATGTGGATTCAGGAATTGTGCGACTGCAGCTACAAACTCTTGGATGGTGAGGTGTGGGAATGTGTACACCACGCTCTGGGCAGAATCCTCTCTCTCCAAAAGTTCCATCAGGAACCCGGACAGGAACTGGGAAGGGTGCAGACTGTAGTTGATCAAATCTCCATCTGTAAACACAATCTTCTTCTCCAACACTCCTCTGTAGGCCATCTGACCCACCCTGAGTAACACATCACGGGGTTTCTCAATCTCACGGCCATGGTTTTTCAGGATGTTGTAAATATAGTAGGAGTACAGTTGGGTGATGGTCTTGGGAACTCGCTGTGGGTCCCTAACTCTTTGCGTGAAGAAGGGGCCCAGTGCCAGAGCGAGGATCCAGCAGTAGGAGGGGTTGTAGCTCATGGTGTACAGGATCTCGTTCTCCTTCACATAATTGAAAACAGCTTCCGCCACCGTCTGATCTTCAAAATGTCTGATGAAATATTCCTTCCGTTCCTCATTAACAAATCCCAGGATTTCAGCCCGGACACTGATCTCCGCCTTTTCCAATAAATGTAACGCAGTGGGGCGGGTGGTCACCAGCACTGAACACCCTGGGAGCAGCTTGCCCTGGATTAAACTGTACACAATGTCGGACACTTCACACCGCCACTCGGGATCTGGACACTGGTGCTTGGGTTCTGTATCTCTCCGACTGTCCGCAAAATCGATTTTGTGTTTGAATTCATCTAAACCATCGAATATAAACAGTAATCCCTCTGGGTTCTTCCAGACTTCTCTCAGGATATTCCCAAAGTAAGGATACTGATCCAGAATCAGTTCCTTCAGGTTTATTCCACAATTAACGGTGTTTAAATCTCGGAATTTGAAACTGAAGACAAACTGGAATTGTTGGTATATTTTCCCCGTGGCCCAGTCATAAACAATCTTTTGTACCATCGTTGTTTTCCCGATCCCCGGGACTCCGGCCACTGCTGCTGAACTCCCAGATTTGGATTTACTCCGGGAAAAGCTGCTCTGGAATAACTGATCAGTACGGATTTTTTCCAGCTGACTGCGGAGTTGTTTCTCTCTATAATCCTCATGGTCTCTGCCTCTTGCCAGCAGCTCATGTTCCAGCAGTGTCCGATGTCGAACAGTAGAAATGACCGTGAGCTCAGCGTATCGATCAGCCAGCTGGAAAACCTTCACCTTCTCCGTCATCAGGATCGTGTTCACTCTCAGAGTTTCAGTTTGTGCCCGCAGAGTCTCCTTGTGTTTCTGTTGAACATCTTCCATGGGAACAGAGAACATATTCAAAACGTTAAATGGCTCATCTGACAAAGAACTTTATAACGGTATTTCAGCATTCAGTGTTTGAGATTACATGAATAAATTCAATGCTTCCATGGATAGGACAGAAAGTAAAATTCTGTTCGCAGACACGGAATTGACAGCAATCGATGTCCCTGAAAATGTCCAATCCTCATGTTTTGGTTCTAGTTATTTGCGAAGGTGAACATTCCCCTGATTGCACTTTCTGAGGAAGCTTAAACAAGCATCACTCCCCACTAACATCTTAACTACATTCTACAGAGGCGTGGTTGAGAGTGTGCCGACCTTTTGCATCACAACCTGGTACTCCAGCTGCAGTGCTGCCGACAAAAAAAGCCTTGCAGGGGGTGGTTAGGGGAGCAGAGAAGGTTATTGGGGTATCCCTACCTTCTGCCCAAGACCTCTTTCAACGTCGATGCCTCCAGAAGACACGGTACATCATTAAAAACCCCTCACACCCTCTCCATGAACTGTTTGTTCGTCTGCCATCAGGTAAACGTTACAGGAGCATCAAAACTAAAACCACAAGGCTACTAAAGAGCTTCCTCCCACAGGCAGTCAGACTGCTAAATAGCTGCTCTACCTGACTCTGCTTTGGACACTTTTAACTTGCACCGGACACTTACAACTTGATTTAAAGTGACATGTGGCTGTTGTGTTTTATTACTTATTGTTGTGTTTATTATTTATTGTTGCGTTTGTTATGTTATGATTGCACTGCTCCTGGGAAACGCTGTCTCATTCTACCCTGCAGAGCTGATGTACGGTTGGAATGACAATAAAGTTTTTGAATCTTGAATATCCTATTGCAATCCTGACTGCACTCCCGTTACAACAACTTTTCACTATATTTAAGGAATTGTTTGCATCATTAACAGACGCTGTTAATGTTGATCTGGTGTGGAACTATGGAGAGCAGGACACTGTGCATTTTGGCCAATCTGCACACTGGGGAGTCACAGGTGTCCACTGCTCTTGCATCACAACAGGAGCAGAATACGCGGGAAATACTCAAGTCGGGCAGCGTCTGGGGGAGAATCACAGTGAAGTTGCGGATCGATAACCCATCGGAATGACAGGAATGAAAGTGGGTAGTTTTCAATCGCAGTGATGGAGGATTGGTGGAAAGATGGAATCTCCGTTAATGGAAGAAGCCACAAGGGTCTGTCTCAGTGATGTACATCGTGTCTGTGGGAGAGGGTGATGAAGTCTTGGCAACTGCTACTCATCAGTGTTGCTGTGGGGGTGTGGGGCGCTGTCTAATGAGGCCTCCGTCTGTCAGAGTCGACCATGGATGTCCTGCCCCTGCAAGCCGGGACACTCCGATATGGAGAGGAAGCTTCTGCCGATGTAGCAAGCTCCCTCTCTCCATGCATCTGATGTACACAAAGGAACGACAGAGACTGACAAAGCTTGGCACCAGAGGTGTCGCAGGAGATGCCAGTCTGCGTGGAACACCATTTAACACTGACTCAGGGACTCCAGCTCCAGGCTTTTCCCACTGGGTTTACTCCCAAACTCTTCCCCATGAGGGGTTACAGTTACAAGGCAGTGGAGTTTTGAGATCAGAGTTTTCTTGTTCCTGGGTGAGCTGCCAATCACGGCCGACAAGCCTCATCTGCCCAAAGCGACTGGTTGTAAGGCACCAGTAACCCACCTCTGCCCCTTCTCCTGTGGGAAGAAACGCTTCCACCGGGATTAGTGGCTAAACCGCACGTGAAGGCCAAGAGCTGGACAGAGGCTACTCGCCACTGGGAGCATTTAATAGGTCGTGGCAGCTCATCCGCACTGTCACCCCCCCCCCCCACCCCACCCCCCGGTTATAACAATCTTAAGCAACCAATGGGCGCTGTATTATTGACAATGAATCGGTAAATTGGTTTATTATTGTGACATGCACCTCTGTAAAATGGAAAACTTTTCTGCATGCGATCCAAATAGATCATTACATCACATCGGTGCAATGAGGTTGTACAAGGAAAAATGGAACAGAATAGTTCAGGGAAACAGTGTTTCAGTTGCCGAGAAAATGCAGTGCAGGCAGACGATAAGGTAGAAGGCCAAAGGATCATTGGGAGGTCAGCGTTGAGTTTTTTTGGGACGATGTTCCTAAACTGTAGAATTCAACACCTTAAACTACAGTACTGTGCAGAAGTCTGAGGTGTATATTAGGACTGACACATTTTGTCTTTTATTTTATAGTTTGCACTTTATCCCGTTGTGATGCGGTTTGAACGGCATCGTCTGGATGAAAGGTGCTTTATAAATAAGTCATTATTATTATTATTATTATTATTATTATTATTATTATTATTATTATTATTATTATTATTATTATTATTATTATTATTATTATTATTATTATTATTATTATTATTATCTTAGCCTAAACTGGTAAAACTTGAGGTACAGGTATAGCCAAGCACACTCATGTCTCAAATGATAGGAGATTTCAGACTATTCTCGTGGTGTATAGTGTTATGGGTTTTCGAAGATTTACACAAGTATCGCCGTGTGGGCCTAATTTATTAATACTATTCTGTAAAGCCTTTAGGACGATACCAGTTATTGATATTACGATTGGGATAAATAATACCCTGTTCGTGTTCCATAGTCTTTCATTTTGCCCTTTCAATTCAACATATTTCTGGTATTGTTTTTTACTAATTTATTTCTGTAAGTTATGTGTGTTTGGAATAGCTATATAAATTTAAAAAGTTGCTTTTGCTTGTTTATCCTGTAAAATTACATCCGAACGCAGATCATGTATTATCCTATCCGAAATAATGATCGGACGCAGTATGATATGAAGGACTCTAACTCTAACTCTAAAAGTGGAAGAGGCTTGTACGTTTAGTAAATTATGGTGTTTTTCATCAGTTGTAGTTGAAGCAATGTTTTTGTGAATGTTGTCCGCCATTTTATTGTGCTTGTGCAAGTAATGAGATTCAGTTGAACTACTGCAGGATCTTGTAAAGTAGGATTGTTTGTTTGTAGTTTCTCTTATAATTTTCAGCATATATCGTCTTGGACCTATCAGTCATTTATTCTGTATTATTGATAACTACATGTGTCAACAACCTTGTCCTGTATTGCTACAATGATCCCTTCTGTTTCTGGGAAGAGGTCTCCAACTCTGAGCCAGGGGCTCGACGCTTCCTTGTCGACATCTATGTCAATAGAGCTAATTGTGGATTTCAGAAAAGGCAAGATCAGGGAACACGACACACCAGTCCTCACACAGGGATCTGATGTGGAAAGAGTGAGCAATTCCAAATTCCTGGCTGTCAATATCTCCGAGTATCTAACCTGGACCCAATATATCGATGCAACTACAGAGAAGGCACAACAGTGGCTATATTTCATCAGTAGTTTCCAGCATCACTTGAATATTTCTACAGATGTAACTTGCAGAGCATTGTAACTGGCTGCATCACCGTCTGGTTCACGAGGATCGGAGTAAGGCGCACACTCAACGATTCAGGAGCAATTTCTCCTCTACCATGCAGTTTCCGAATGGACATTGAACCCATCGATACTGCTTAACTAATCTCTTTTTAAATTTCTATTTCTGCACTACTTATTTAGTTTAATATTTCATATAATCACACAGACATGCACAGCTATATATGTTCAATTTCCAGGCCCTGAAGCCACTTCGCTGCTCAGCCAGATCCACCGTCTGACAGGCCACATGGCTCGCATGGATAACTCCAGGTTACCGAAAGCAGTACTCTGCGGAGAACTCTCTCAGGGCAAGAGAGATCGTGGTGCCCCGCGCAGGAGGTACAAGGACCAAATTAAGCAGAGGCTCTCAGGTAAATATGGAGGTCAACGAGTGGCAGCCGCTGATCCACAGAAATGCCAGGAATTTTGAGGAACCCTGAACAGTGACTGCTGAATAGTCAATAGACAATAGGTGCAGAAGTAGACCATTCGGCCCTTCGAGCCTGCACTGCCATTCTGAGATCATTGCTGATCAACTACTATCAATACCCGGTTCCTGCCTTGTCCCCATATCCCTCGATTCCCCTATCCATAAGATTCCTATCTAGCTCCTTCTTGAAAGCATCCAGAGAATTGGCCACCACTACCTTCCGAGGCAGTGCATTCCAGACCCCCACAACTCTCTGGGAGAAGAAGTTTTTCCTTAACTCTGTCCTAAATGACCTACCCCTTATTCTCAAACCATGCCCTCTGGTACTGGATTCTCCCAGCATCTGGAACATATTTCCTGCCACTATCTTGTCCAATCCCTTAATAATCTTATATGTTTCAATCAGATCCCCTCTCAATCTCCTTAATTCCATCGTGTACAAGCCCAGTCTCTCTAACCTCTCTGCGTAAGACAGTCCAGACATCCCAGGAATTAACCTCGTGAATCTACGCTGCACTTTCTCTACAGCTAGGATGTCCTTCCTTAACCCTGGAGACCAAAACTGTACACAATGCTCCAGGTCCGGTCTCACCAAGGCCCTGTACCAATGCAAAAGGATTTCCTTGCACTTGTACTCAATTCCCTTTGTAATAAAGGCAAACATTCGATTAGCCTTCTTCACTGCCTACTGCACTTGCTCATTCACCTTCAGTGACTGATGAACAAGGACTCCTAGATCTCTTTGTATTTCTCCCTTACCTAACTCTACACCGTTCAGATAATAATCTGCCTTCCAGTTCTTACTCCCAAAGTGGATAACCTCACACTTATTCACATTAAACGTCATCTGCTAAGTATTTGCCCACTCACCCAGCCTATCCAAGACACCCTGAATTCTCCTAACATCCTCATCACATGTCACACTGCCACCCAGCTTAGTATCATCAGCAAATTTGCTGATGTTATTCTCAATGCCTTCATCTAAATTGTTGACGTAAATTGTAAACAGCTGTGGTCCCTATACCGAGCCCTGTGGCACCCCACTAGTCACCACCTGCCATTCCGAGAAAAACCCATTCACCGCGACCCTTTGCTTTCTATCTGCCAACCAGTTTTCTATCCATGTCAATGTCTTCCCCCCGATGCCCTGAGTTTTGATTTTACCCACCAATCTCCTATGTGGGACCTTATCAAATTCCTTCTGAAAATCGAGGTACACTACATCAACTGGATCTCCTTGTCTAACTTCCTTGTTACATCGTCGAAAAACTCCAAAAGAAGAGGGGATGCAAGAAGGATCCAACTACCCAAGCGCCTGCATCCCAGCTGTCCCTCTGTCCCAACTGCTCCCGAGTCCACAGATCCAGAATTGGCCCCTACCGTCACCAACAATCGTGTCGTCATCCAGTACCCACCCCCCACAGACAGACACACACACACACACACACACACACACACACACACACACACACACACACACACACACACACACACACACACACACACACACACACACACACACACACACACACTATTTGGGAAGAGAACAGGATTTAGGGTATGTTCATGATCATTAATGCTTGGTGGAACCCCGGAACGTCCATGCCCTCAAACCCTTTTGTTCCCCAGATCTGGAGTACCTGGTGCTGCTGTGTAAACCTTTCCGGCTGCCAAGGGAGTTCCCAGCTGTTATTATCACAGCTGTGTAATAACAACATCCCCCAGTTGTGTGTTATTGTCACAGAGGGGGAATGATTTCCTTCAGAAATCGATCAGGACTTCCCAAACCACAAAATTTGTATCAACAGTTCCGTGTGAACAGCACTTGCCGTGTGACCGACTGCTTACATTGCCGGTGATCAGCAGGAGCTCAAGAAATTCAGCTCCGATCTGTGCAAAGTCATCCAGGCAGCGAAACGACAATACAGAGATCGTATTCAGACACAGCTCTCCACCAACAACACACACAGCTTATGGCAAGCTCTGCACCCCAATGCAGACTTCAGAGCTAAGTGCAGTGGTGCTGCCAACATCGCTGCCTGTCTCCCAGAGGATCTAAGTCTCTTTACGCTCGGTTCGATATCGCCAACACTGAGACCCCGAGGAGAGCCGACAAAGCTACCTGCACATTGGTCATCTCTGAGGCTGAAGTTCGCAGGTGTTTCCAACGAGTGGACAGTCGCAAGCCTGCGGGACCGGACGGCGTCCCAGGGCGGGTACTCAGGATGCGCGCGGCACAACTGGCAGGTGTATTTATGGATATTTTTAATCTCACCCTCTCCTAGTGTAGAGTTCCCTCCTGCTTCAAATCATCCACCATTGTTCCTGTACCTAAAGCAACTAACGCAACATGCCTGAACGTCTGGCGTCCTGTCGCACTCACCTCAATAATAAGCAAATGCTTTGAGAGGCTGGTCAAGGACTGCATCTGCAGCTTGTTCCCACCCACACTGGTCCCCCTACAATTCACCTACCGACACAACCGATCAACAGATGACACAATAGCCACTGCTCTGCACACCTCCTTAAACATCTGGAGAAGAGGGATGCTTATGTGAGAATGATGTTATTAGACTACAGTTCAGCATTCAATACCATCATTCCCTCCAGGCTTGACAAGAAGCTCAGGGACCTCGGCCTTCACCCTGCCTTGTGCAGCTGGGTCCTGGATTTCCTGTCAGATCACCAGCAGGTGGTAAGAGTGGGCTCCCTCACCTCTACCCCTCTGACCCTCAACACAGGAGCCCCTCAGGGTTGTGTCCTAAGCACCCTCCTTTACTCTCTGTATGCGTATGACTGTGTCGCCACCCACAGCTCCAATCTGCTAGTTAAATTTGCTGAGGATACTATATTTATTGGCCAAATCTCAAATAATAACGAGGCAGCCTACACAGAAGAAGTCACCACCCTGACACAGTGGTGACAAGAAAACAACTTCTCCCTCAATGTCGCAAAAACAAAGGAGCTGGATGCAATGTCGCAAAGACAAGAGGAATGGAGACAGGCTAACCCCTATTGACATCAATGGATCTGGGGTTGAGAGAGTGAACAGCTTTAAGTTCCTCGGCATTCACATCACCGAGGATCTCACGTGGTCTGTACACATCAATTGTGTGGTGAAAAAAGGCACAACAGCACCTCCTTCACCTCAGACAGAACCATAGAACATTACAGCACAGAAACAGGCCTTTCGGCCATTCTTGGCTGTGCTTAACCATTTTTCTGCCTAGTCCCACTGACCTGCTCCTGGCCCACATCCCTCCATACACCTCTCATCCATATACCTGTCCAAGTCTTTCTTAAATGTCAAAAGTGAGACCGCATTCACCACTTCATCTGGCAGCTCATTCCACACTCCCACCACTCTCTGCGTGAAGAAGCACCTTCCCCAATGTTCCCTTTAAACTTTTCCCCCTTCACCCTTAACCCATGACCTCTGTTTTTTTTCTCCCCTAGCCTCAGTTGAAAAAGCCTGCTTGTATTCCCTCTATCTATACCCATCATAATTTTATACACCTCTATCAAATCACCTCTCATTCTCCTACATGCCAGGGAATAAAGTCCTAACCTATTCAAACTTCCCCTGTAACTCAGTTTCTCAAGTCCCGGCAATATCTTTGTAAAACTTCTCTGCACTCTTTCCAGCTTATTAATATCCTTCCTGTAATTAGGTGACCAAAACTGCATACAATACTCCAAATTCGGTCTCACCAATGTCTTATACAACCTCACCATTACATTCCAACTCTTATACTCAGTACTTTGATTTATAAAGGCCAATTTACCAAAAGCTCTCTTTACGACCCTATCTACTTGTGACGCCACTTTTAGGGAATTATGTATCTATACTCCCAGATCCCTCTGTTCTACTGCCCTCCTCAGTGTCCTACCATTTACCTTGTAGGTTCTAACTTGGTTTGACCTTCCGAAGTGCAATACCTCACACGTGTCCGCATTAAACTCTATCTGCCATTTTTCAGCCCATTCCTCCAACTGGTCCAAATCCCTCTGCAAGCTTTGAAAATCTTCCTCACTGTCCACTACACCTCCAATCTTTGTATCATCAGCAAATTTGCTGATCCAATTTACCACATTCTCATCCAGATAATTGAGATAGATGACAAATAACAATGGACCCAGCACTGATCCCCGTGGCACATCACTAGTCACAGGCCTCCACTCAGAGTAGCAATCCTCTACTACCACTCTCTGGCTTCTTCCATTGAGCCAATGTCTAATCCAATTTACTACCTCTCCATGTATACCTAGCGACTGAATCTTCCTAACTAACCTCCCATGTGAGACCTTGTCAAAGGCCTTACTGAAGTCCATGTATACAACATCCACTGCCTTCCCTTCATCCACTTTCCTGGTAACTTCCTCGATAAACTCTAATAGATTGGTTAAACATGACCTACCACGCACAAAGCCATATTGACTTTTTCTAATAAGTCCCTGTCTATCCAAATACCTGGAGATCCTATCTCTTAGTATTCCTTCCAATAATTTACCTACTACCGATGTCAAACATACCGGCCTATAATTTCACGACTTACTTTTTGAGCCTTTTTTAAACAACGGAACTACATGAGCTATTCTCCAATCCTCTGGCACCCATTCCGTGGATATCGACATAATATTTATGCCAGGGCCACTGCAATTTCAACATTAGTCTCCTTCAAGGTCCAAGGGAATACCCTGTCAGGTCCCGGGGATTTATCTACTCTGATTTGCCTCAAGACAGCAAGCACCTCCTCCTCTTTAATCAGTATAAGTTCCATGACCTCCCTACTTGTTTGCCTTGATTCCATAGACTCCATTCCAGTTTCCTTAGTAAATACAGATGCAAAAAACCCATTTAAGATCTCCCCCATTTCTTTTGGTTCCATACATAACCGACCACTCTGATCTTCAAGAGGACCAATTTTATCCCTTACTATCAATTTGCTCTTAACATACCTGTAGAAGCTCTTAAAATTATTGTTCACCCTGACTGCCAAAGCAACCTCATGTATTCTTTTAGCCCTCCTGATTTCTTTCTTAAGTATTTTCTTACTCTTTTTATACTCCTCAAGCATCTTATTTCCTCCGTGTTGCTATACATGTTATACATCTCTCTCTTCTTCTTTATCAGAGTTTCAATATCCCTCGATAGCCAAGGCTCCTTACTCTTATTCATTTTGCCTTTAACCCTGACAGGAACATACAAACTCTGCACTCTCAAAATTTCTCCTTTGAAGGTCCCCCACTTACCAATCACATCCTTGCCAGAGAACAACCTGTCCCAATCTACGATTTTTAGATCCCTTCTCATTTCTTCAAATTTGGCCCTTTTCAGGTTTAGAACGTCAACCCGAGGACCAGATCTATCTTTATCCATGATCAAGTTGAAACTAATGATGTTATGATCACTGGAACCAAAGTGTTCCCCTACACACACTTCCGTCACCTGCCCCAACTCATTTCCTAATAGGAGATCTAATATTGCATCCTCCCGAGTTAGTACATCTATATATTGATTTAGAAAACTTTCCTGAACACATTTTACAAACTCTAACCCATCTAGACGTTTAAAAGTATGGGAGTCCCAATCAATGTGTGGAAAATTAAAATCCTCTACAATCACAAATTTCTGTCTCCTGCAGTTGTCTGTTATCTCTTTGCAGATTTGCTCCTCCAATTCTCGCTGACTATTGGGTAGTCCATAATACAACCCTATTAATGTGGTCATACCTTCCTGTTTCTCAGCTCCACCCATATGGCCTCAGTAGACAAGCCATCTAATCTGTCCTGCCGAAGCACTGCTGTAATATTTTCCCTGACTAGCAAAGCCACCACCCACCCTTCATCCCTCTGTCTCTATCACGTCTGAAACATTGGAACCCTGGAACACTGAGCTGCCAGTCCCGCCCCTCCTGTAGCCAAGTTTCAGTAATGGCTATGGTGTCCTAATTCCACATCTCAATCCAGGCCCTCAGCTCGTCTGCCTTTCCCACAATACTCCACGCTTTGAAATATACACACCTCAGAAGATTATTACCACCACACACAACCTTGCTATTTGTGACTTTGCATGAATTACCAACATCATTTATTTTTACCCCCGTTCCACTATCTACTCTGGCACTCTGGTTCCCATCTAGTTTAAGCCCTCCCCAATAAAACTAGCAAACCTCCCTGCAAGTATATTGGTACCCTTGTTGTTCAGGTGTAACCTGTCTCTCTTGTACAGGTCCCACCTGCCCCTGAAGAGGTCCCGATGATCTAGAAATCTGAAACCCTGCCCTCTACACCAGTTTCTCAGCCACGTGTTCATCTGCCAGAGCTTCGCACTCTTACCCTCACTGGCACGTGGCACAGGCAGCAATCCGGAGATTACTACCCTCTGTGTCCTGTTTTTCAAGCTCTCTGTACTCACTCTTCAGGACATCCTGACTCTTTCTACCTGTGTCATTGGTACCGATGTGTACCATGACATCTGGCTGATCATCCTCCCACCTCAGAATGCTGTGCAGGCGATCAGAGACATCCTTGACCATGGCACCCAGGAGGCAACAAACCATCCGGGAGTCTCTGTCACAACCACAGTATCTCCTGTCTGTACCCCTGACTATGGAGTCCCCTATCACTACCGCTCTCCTCTTCCTCAGTGCCAGAGATCTGGCTGCCGCAGCTTGTCCCAGGTAAGCCATCCTCCCCCCTCCCCTGCCCCCGCAACAGTATCCAAATTGGTATACCTATTTTGGAGGGGAATGGCCACAGAAGAACCCTGCATTAACTGCCCTTTCTCCTTCGCTCGCCTGATGGTAATCCAATTACCTGTGCCCTATTCCTTAGGTGTAACTACCTCCTGGAAGCTACCATCTATAATCTGCTCAGTCTCCCAAATGATCCGGAGGTCATCCAGCTCCTGCTCCAGTTCCCTAACACGGTCTGTTAGGAGCTGCAGCTGGATGCACTTCTTGCAGGGATCGTTGTCAGGGACACTGGATGACTCCCTGACTTCCCACATCCTGCAAGAGGAGCTTTCCAACATCCTGCCTGGCATATTCTCTAGTCTGAACAAAAAAAAAAAGAAAAACAGAAAAACAGATGGTTGAGATGGTTGAGGACGTTTGGGATGGGCTCCTAAATGCTAACGATTTTCTATAGGGGCACAATTTTGTGCATCCTGACTGGCTGCATCACTGCCTGGTATGGGAACTGTACTTCTCTCAATCGCAGGACTCTGCAGAGAGTGGTGCGGACAGCCCAGTGCATCTGTAGGTGTGAACTTCCTACTACTCAGGTCATTTCAGAGATAGGGGGTAAAAAGTGCCCGAAGGATCATTCTGGACCCAAGTCTCACCAACCACAAACTGTTCCAGCTGCTACCATCCGGGAAATGGTACCGCAGCATAAAAGCCAGGACCAACAGGCTCCGTGAGAGCTTCTTCCACCAGGCCATCAGACTGATTAATTCACGCTGATACAATTCTATTTCCACAATTGTATACATAAATACAGACTCACTGCACACACTTTACTGTAATCGTGCTGCTGGCGCAGAAAAACAATTTTCACGACATGTGTCCATGATATTAACCCTGATTCTGAAAATTTTTATCTGGCTGCTGTCTCATTTTTTTAGATCTGTTATTCATCATCCTCATACTGTCCTCGTTCATATCAATCCAAGTGCGCTCCAGTGCACATGGGGTTTTCCAGAAATTGCTATTTAAGTTCTTATTGTTTTGCATATTTTCCAGATCTGTTTCAGACCAGGATATTTTACCAAAATTATACGTCAATATGGGCACAGTGAGTGTTTACTACCTTCGTTATATTTTTACTGTTCAGCTCTGTTTGGCAGATTTTCTTGATCCTTGATGTAAATTCAAAGTTTGTTCATCCTTGCAGTAAATTCAGATTTTCTTCAGCCTTGAAGTAAATTTTGTTGGAAGGTTTTCCTTTATCACACTATTATCTATTTTCTTTGCTTATTGATATCTTCAATATCCATTTCATATTCTGTTACATTGCATCCTGATGGTCTGTTTGATATTCTACCGGCTCTATTGCACCTTTCTTTATGTTTAATCATGTTCTGTACTTTCCTAGTCTAAAGTTCATGCTTATATATTTGGAAATTAGTTCCATTATTTGAATTATTTGTTTCAGCTTTACTGCTGCAAGAGCAAATCATTTCAAATCATCAATGTATAGCTGTGTCAAGGTATAGTTCGTATATTTTTCTGATTAGATACCTGATTTTTGTCTGTTTCAGTAAATTATGAGTGGGCTTAAAGCTAGACAAAACCATAGTGGGCTTAGTGAGTCGCTTTGGAAAATCCCTCCATTTATTTTGATAGTGGTCGTTGTTCCTATGTGGTTGTTAATAGGACGATTATTGTACGCGAATGCTTCATCAGTTGTAGAAATTTCACAATTATTGTATGAATTTTATATATATTTGGAACTTCTCTTAAACACAAGGAACAGAATCAGATGTGTTTTTTTTTGATTGACAATATAACACTGAAAGTTTTCTGCTTTCCACAGGGTTTGAAATAAAATTACATAATCTGTTATCTGTTGTTCAAACCCGAACGGTATTCTGTCTGCTCTCCTGTGAGTATATTGTGGTTATCTAAATTGTTATCTGAGTTGTTATTAGTTACGAGATGTACGATGCTATAATTTTAGATATAAAATTGTCTTATTATTATTAACAGCCAATAATAACATAGTAGGTGACCATTTAGTAGTCTTATAAATGCAGAATAAAGCTGTCGTTGAGGCTGGTGGTACATACCTTCAGCCTTTTATATGTTCTGTCCCATGGGAGTATGACAGAGAGGATGTATGAGGTGGTTTGGGGTTCAGTAGCAAGGCTTTGGGTCGGGTTTGTGTCTTGCCAGCTTGATTGATTTCCTCCAGGAGGTGACAAAGGTGATGGATGCAGTTACACATGGATATTGTCTACTTGTATATTGGTAGAGTGTTTGACAAGGTCCCACATGGGAGGCTCATACAGAATATTAACATGCTTGAGAACTGTGGGGAACTGTCCTGGCTGCCGGGGACACAAACTGGGAGAAATGTCTTGGCTGGCGGGTGGTGAATCAGTGAAATTATTGTCATAGACGGCTGAGGAAGTCACTTCATTGGATATATTTAAAATGCAGGTCGATATGTTCCTGATTAGGAAGAGCGTCGACATTTACTGGGATAATGGAGTAGAGAGGAAATGAAGAGCAAATTCACTGAGCCGAATGGCTTAATTCTGCTACTAGGTCTTATGGTTTTAGGGAGCATCTGGAGTATTGTGTTCACTTCTGATTGTCCAGCTCTTGGAAGGATTGGAGAGGGTGCAGAACAGGTTCATCAGGATGTTGCCTGGGTTCGGTGGCATGTGCTACAAGTAGACGTTTGATAAACTTGGTTTGTTTATTCTGGAGTTAGAATAGAGATCTGACTGAGGTGTACAAGTTTGAGAGATATGAGTTTGGGTCGACAGCCTGTATTTTGTTTGTTATTTTTTACATATGACTGGTGTCTAATACCAGAGGGCATTTGGTTAAGCTGAGATAGGGTAAATTTACAGCAATTGTGGGTAGTTTTTTAACAGAGTTGTGGGTGCCTGGAATTTACTGTCTGGGTCAACATGGCTTTGTGAAGGGAAGGTCGTGCCTCATGAGGCTAATTGAGTTTTTTGAAGAGGTAGCAAAAAGCAATTGATGAAGGTACGGTGGAATATGTGGTCTCCATGAATTTTAGCAAGGCATTTGACAAGGTCCCTCACGAGAGACTCATCCAGAAAATCATGAGGCACGGGATAAGTGGAACCGTGGCTGTTTGGATAAATAATTGGCTTACAGGAAGAAAGCAGAGGGTATTAGTGGAAGGAAAGTATTCTGCCTGGAGGTCGGTGACTAGTGGAGTGCCGCAGGGATCTGTCCTGGGACCCCTGCTATTTGTGATTTTTATAAATGACGTGGATGTAGAGGTGGAAGAATGGGTGAGTAAATTTGTGGATGACATGAAGATTGGAGGAGTTGTGGATGGAGCTGTAGGTTGTCGAAGGTTACAAGAGGATATAGACAGATTTGGGCAGAAAAGTGGCAGATGGGGTTCAATCCGGATAATTGTGAGGTGATGCATATTGGAAGGACAAACCAGAATGCTGAGTACAAGTTTAATCGTTGGTTACTTAAGAGTGTGAATGAACAGAGGGACCTTTGGGTTCAAATGCATTCATCCCTTAAGGTCGCTGCATGGGTTGATAGGATAGTTAAGAACTCCTATGGGATGCTGGGCTTCATTAATAGGGGGATTGAGTTCAAGAGTAGAGAGGCCAAGTTAAAAATCTTCAAATCTCTGGTGAGACCACACTTAAGAGTATTGTGTTCAATTCTGGTCACCTCATTATAGGAAGGATGTGGAAGCTATGGAGAGGGTGCAGAGGAGATTTACCAGGTTGTTGCCTGGTTTGGAGAACAAGTCATGTGAAGCAAGGTTAGCAGAGCTGGGACTTTTCTCTTTGGAGCATAGAGGGATGAGAGGGCACTTGATAGAGGTCTAAAAAGTTATGAGAGGCATAGATAGGGTGGATTGCTAGAACCTGTTTCCCAGGGCACCAATAGCAAACACTAGAGGACATATGTACAAAGTTAAGGGAGGGAAGTTTCGGGGAGACATCAGGGGTAAGTTTTTTACAAAGGGTTGTGGGTGCCTGGAACAACTTGCCAGGGATGGTGGTGGAGGCTAAAACATTAAGGGTATTTAAGAACCTCTTGGACAGGCACATGGATGAAAGAAAAATAGAGGGTCACGGGGTAGTGTGGGTTTAGTACTCTTTTTAAAGGAATACATGGGTCGGCACAACATCCAGGGCGGAAGAGCCTGTACTGTGCTGTAGTATTCTAGTGTCTAGAGTCTAGTGACTAGGGTCATGTCGGAGGCAACTATGTTATAGATGCTCCTAGTTATACATGAATGTGCAGGAAATGCAAGGAAATGGTCAATAATATAAGAAAGGATACCAAAGTATATTTTTTTTCTTTCCCGGATATATAAAGAGTGAAAAAAAGGAAAGGGTCAATATCGGAGCACTAGAAACTGCTGTTGTAGTTGCTGTAACGGGTGAAAAGGAAATGCCAGACAAACTCTGTGCAAGTCACTGGCAGAATTCCAAAAGGTAAAGAACATCAGCAAACAGAATTGCGTGTAGTGCTATTACAAAGGAAAAGGGGCTTGGAAGATGAAAGGTCTGAAGATAGAAAAGTCACCTGGACAGGGTCATACAGTGTATCAGGAGCCTGCCTAGGGTGTGTTGGGATTCCCAGAGCGTTAGGACCTGGAGTGAAGGCTTCATCAGAACCAACAGCTGGATTAATCGAAAAATACAATGTAGAATATTCAGGTGTCAAAGGGAGATACTTTGAATTGTTACTTGAATCCAGAGATCAGCAAATGATTAATGGCGAATTTTGATTCCCAGGCTTTGCCAAGTCACAGACTAACACTTGAGATGTGGTTTGAACTGTGCATTTGATCACTCACCGATCAGCTGAGTGGGTAATTCAGATAAACCTTGGCCGATGTTCATGTATTCCTGTGGATCAGGACCTGTTTAAATATAAAAGAAATCCATGGAAACAGAGCTAAAATAATTAAAATAACTAAAATGTTTATCTCAATGTGCCTTTGTGTTCAGTGCGTGGTTTTAACATACCGAGTTCCTGTATTTCCCTCAGTATTCTGTCCAACTTCGGTAACTCAGTCCTCCACATCAGAAAGGATTCCCACATCGCCCTCCGGGCCTGGGAGCCTTTGCCATTCACCAAACTGAGGAAGAGTCTGGAACTCTCTGGCCGGTTTCCCTTCTCTGTCAGTTCAGTGACTTTCTACAAAAGGAAACAATGAATTTATTGTGGAGCAGACAGACAGACATGGAGAATGTGCAGGAAAGTATCTGTTCATGGCCCCAGTAGCTTCAGAACAGATGCAGTCACTGGGCTGCTACCTCATCCTCTCTGGGTTCAGTCATTAACAGAGAAACAGTAACTGAAGGAAATTCTCAATCAATAGTGTGTAAGAATAAGTATTTACTGACACCCTGCAGTAGATGCAATGTGATTAATTTCCTTGATCTGTCAATGTGCAGCATTACATCAACAAGAACGGAAGAGAGGAGAGAGATAGAGCAAAAACAAATGGATGGCGGGCATCACTGAATCGTGGCTGACAAAAGTTTATAGTTGGGTACTTAAATCCAACGATAAATATTGAATCGGAAGGATACGCAGGTAGTTGAAAGTGTTGGGTCAAAGCTGCTGTCATTAAAAATGAAAAGTCCTGAGAAAGAGGTGATGTCAGTTTAGACGATGTGGTAAAATGACCCTGATGGAAATTATATACAGGCATGTTAACAGTAGCCAGGATGTGGGCTACAAATTACAACGGGGGAGAGGAGAGGCATGGAAAAAGGTCAATGCTAAAATTGACACGGGAAGTTTCAATATGCCGGTAGCTTTGGAAAATCAGGTTGGTGCTGAATCCCAAGTGAGGGAATTTATAGAATGCCGATGAGATGGCTTTTGAGAGAAGCCTATGGTTGAGCCCACTATAGGAAAGACGGATCTGGAGTCTGTGTTGTGTATTGCACCAGAGTTGATTAGGGAGCTTCAGCTAAATAAACCCTTAAGAGGCAGTGATCATAAAATAGCAGAACTCAGCCAGCAGGTTGAAAGGGAGAAAGTAAAGTTAGAGGTATCAGTGCTACAGTAGAATAAAGGAATTACCTCGGCATGAGAGAGGAGCTGGGCAATAATAAATTTGAAAATGACACTAACAGAGATAATGGCAGAGCAGGAATGGCTGAAGTTTCTCGGAGGACAAACAATCACAATGATGAAGAATTATTCTAAAGGGAGGATGATCAACCGTGGCTGAAGAGCTAGTCAAAGCAGCACAAAAGCAAAGGAGAAGGCAATGAGTATTACAAAATATAGTAGAAAGCTGGAGGACTGGGATGTTTCTACAAATCAACAGAAGGCAATTAAAAAGCCGTAAATAGAGAAAATATGAAATATGAAGGTGGGCTAGAGAATGATGTAAAATAGCTTACCAAAACGTCCGTCTGATATATGAAGATTGAAAGAGAGGAGAGTGGATATTGGACCACCGGAAAATGACAGTGGAGAAGTACTGTCAGGGGACAAGGAAATGCCGGAAGGTATTAGTCGGCATTTTGCGTCAGTCCTCACTGTAAAAACACTAGAACGTGCCAGATATTGGAGAATGTCCGGTGGCAGAAGTGAGTGTATTTGCAATTATTGCGGAGAAGGCGCTTGGTAAGCTGAATGTTCTGAAGATAGATGAGTCCAGATCAACTCACCCGATTGCTTCTGAAAGAGGAGGCTGAAGAGATTGTGGAGACATTAGTAATGATCGCTCAAGAATCACTAGATTTTGGAATGGTTCCGGAGGACTGATCATTTTAAACTATGGGCCAGTTAGTCTGATCAGCGTTTGGGAAGATGTCAGCAGTCGGTAATTGAGGATAAGATTTCGGGGTATTTGGACGCACATGATAAGAAAAAGGCCAACATCCATGGAAGGGAATCTTGCCTGACAGAACTGTTGGAATTGTTTGAGAGAACAGCATGCTGGGTCGACAACGGAGAGTCAGTGCAAGTTGTTTACTTGGACTTCCCAAGGACCTTTGACCAGGTGCCCCACATAGACCGATGAATAAATGGACACATCAGTGGCAATTGGAATGTAGTATAGTGAGGTACATGGCCATATACTTTAGCAGAAATAATGAAGACGTAGACTATTTTTGAATCTGGGAGAAAATTCAGAAATCGGAGTTGTACAGAGTCTCTGGAGACCTGGTGCAGGATTCCGTGCAGTTTGAGTCTGTGTTCAGAAAGGCAAATACAATGCCAGCATTCATTTCGAGAGGATCAGAATATAAGAACAAGCACTGGCCAGACCGCACTCGCATATTCTGATCCCCTGATCAGAGGAGTTACAGTTGTGAAAGAAATTTAACCAGTAAAGCAGACGTCTCCAGATGATGAATTTATAGATCAGCATCATATTTACAGATTCTTGCCTTTGGATAATGCCTGTGTGATTCATTACAGACAGCGCCAATGAATCCCAACGAGAACAGAGTTACTCACGGGTGTAACACACTTGATTTTCTAATACCACTCATGGCTGAATAGGTCAGATCTAGGACAAGACAATCACTGTTTGTGAGCTCCAAGGAGAGTGACCTAAAATGGTGTGTCCCTGTCTCTCATTAGTCAGATATTCAGCAAGTTAGCAGATTTTTTTCTGTTTGCCCCTTCCCTTTCAGGACAACCTGTTGATTTTTTGGGATCATGAGATATCAGCCAGTCAGCAGATTTATGTTTTGTGCTTTCTTCTGCACTTTTAGATCAAACTATTGATGTTTGTGGTCATACGATATCAGCTTTGTGCGTGATCTTTCACATCTATTCAATCTCAGAGTTTTTCGAGGAAGTTACCAGGAATGTTGATGAAGGCAAGGTTGTGGATATTGTCTACATGGACTTCAGCACAATATTTAGCAAGGTCCCGTATAGGAGGTTGGTCTAGAAGATTCAGTTGCTTAGCATTCAAGATAAAGTAGTAAACTGGATTAGACACTAACTTTTTGGAAAGAATCCGGAGTGTCACTATAGACTGTTGCATTTCTGATTGGCGCCTGTATCTCGTGCAGTGTCAGGGGGATCGGTGCTGTGCCTGTTGTTGTTTGTCATCTATATCAATGATCTGGATGAAATTACGGTTAAGAGCATCAGCAAATTTGCTGTTGACTCCAACATTTGGAAGGTGCAGTGGACAAAGAGGAAGATTACACGAGCTTGCAGTGAGGTCTGGACCAACTGGAGAATGCGCTTAAAAGGGGCCGATGCACTTTAATGCAGACAGGTGCAAGATGTAGCAGTTTGGATGGACCAATCAGGGTAGATCTTACACAGCGACCGGTAGAACAAAGTGATCTGGGAATACAGGTACATAAGCCATTGAAAGTGGCAGCAAATGTTGATAGGCTCTGAAAGAAAGTTTCTTAGCGCATTAACCTTGGTAAATGAAAATATCGTGTACGATATGATGTTGTATAAGACGTTGGAGAGGCCTATGGAGAGACAGATGGAAATAAGTTTGAAACAGTACAGAAAAAACATTACAAGGATGTTACCTGGACTGGAAGACCTAAGTTATAAGAAAAGAGTGAACTGATTAGGACTTTATTCATTGGAACATGAAAGACTGAGCGGAGATTTGATAGAAGTGTACACAATTACATTGGGATATAGATAGGATAAATGCAAGCAGGCATTTTGTACTGAGGTAAAGAGGTACTACAACAAGAGGTTATCACTAAAGGCTGAAAGGTGAAAAGTTCAAAGGGTACAAAGGTGAACCCGGTTTACTCAGAGGGTGGTGAGAGTGCGAAACTAGCTAGCAGGGCAAGTAGTGCAAGTGGTTAAGAGAATTCTGAATAGATGCTTGCGTAATGAGCGTATAGAGCGCCATGGCCCGGTGCAGGTCAATGGGAATAAGTAGATTCTGTAGTCTGGCATGGAATAGATGGGCCAAAAGGCCTGTTTCTGCACTGTACTTTGCTGTGACTATGACAAGTCAGAAACACGTTGTTTGGGAACTCACGGAGCCAAGACAAGCTGTGGTTAGCTGGTTTCCCTCCCTCAGGTACCGCAGTGAAGCCGGTTGGCCCAATTGACAGTTTAATACTCATCCTGGATTAATGAGATAACGTGAAGCTACCCAACGGTTCAGCCAAGCTTTGAAATTAGTTTCAGACCGAATGCCTTTTGGAAGTCCAGATATGCAGCCACTGCTCTTACTTCACACTGATAAATACAGCAGGTGATACAAGAAAAGGTGATGCTAAACCTGCAGTTCCCAGTGCTCCCCACCTTAAAAACTGAAACCAGATCTGCGAGAGACGAGTCAGAGATCAAAGTCTCCATTCCCAAGTCGATCTCCTAAAACGTGCAGGAGATTAATTTTGATCACTATTCCCCCTGATACCAGCAGATCAGTGACAATACACGAACTGCACTCACCTCATTTTCTTCTCTACTAAAATGTCCCTCCTCTGTCAACATCAAACCCAGTCTCTCAACCTTTTCTTCAATTGCTTGTTTGAGTCTGTTCCTGTAGAACTTTGTCAGTTGGTAAAGTCGATATTCCTCCCCCTGTGCCAGGAGGTCGGAGATTGTAAACTCTGGCTCTATGAATATAAAAAGGAAAATGTAGGCTTGAACTCAGATATCCCTCGTCTCCACCACTCTCACCCAACTCAACAAAAAAACCGTGTCTTGAACCTGCCTCCAGATACAAAATTGGATTAATTCTCCATCTCCAACACCATCACACTGAGCACGGAGTCCCCCTACGGCTGTGTGCACAGACCACTGCTGTTCACTCTGCTGACCCACGACTGTGCTGCAACACACAGCAAGAACGACGAGTCAGCTTACAGAGAGGAGGTGCAGCAGCTAACGGACTGGTGCAGAGCCAACAACCTGTCTCTGAATGTGAACAAAACAAATTTCTTGGTGTTCATCTAGCGGAGAATCTCACCTGCTCCCTCAACACCAGCTCCATAGCAAAGAAAGCCCAGCAGTGTCTCCACTTTCTGCGAAGGCTGAGAAAAGTCCATCTCCCACCCCCCATCCTCATCACATTCTAAGGTGGTTGTATTGAGAGCATCCTGAGCAGCTGCACCACTGCCTGGTTCGGAAATTGCACCGTCTCGGATCGCAAGACCCTGCAGCGGATAGTGAGGTCAGCTGAGAAGACCACCGGGGTCTCTCTTCCCGCCATTACGGACATTTACACCACACGCTGCATCCGTAAAGCCAGCAGCATTATAAAGGATCCATGCACCCCTCATACAATCTCTTCTCCCTCCTGCCATCTGGGAAAATGCACCAAAGCATTCGGGCTCTCACGGCCAGACTATGTAACAGTTTCTTCCCCCAAGCTATCAGAATCCTCAATACCCAGAGCCTGGCCTGACACCTTACTGCCCTATTGTCACGTATATTATTTATTGTAATGTCTGCACTGTTTTGTGCACTTTATGCAGTCCTAGATAGGTGTGTAGTTTAGTGTAGTTGTTGTGTGTTTTTTTTCTTTTCCTCTGTTGTTTTTTACGTAGTTCAGTCTAGTTTTTGTAATGTGTCATGCAACACCATGGTCCTGAAAAACGACTCATTTTTACTATGTACTGTATCAGCAGTTATGGTCGAAATGGCAATAAAAAAGTGACTTGACTTGACTTGAATGTAACACTTGCCTTAAAGCCTAACCAACAATGTTCTAGGCATTACGTAATAGAAGGACCACATTTAATATAAACCAGTCCATCCCCCATCCGACCCATTCACCTATTTAAATTTGGATGGGCATAAATGTTGGGACTGTCGGTAATATTCGCTTCCCAGAGATACTCTCTCCATCCTGGCGAATACATTTCCCCTGATACACATCCCGGAAACACTCTCCTCATCTGGACAGCTGCATTTCCTCCAATTCACATCCTGGAAATCCTCAGAGCAGGTAGTACATTTCCTGTAGTGGGGTAACGGCTGCCCAGTGCACCACATGTACCACACCCACAAATTTTTCCTCTCCTCTGACCAACACTCCAACAAGGACTCACCTTTACCCTCCACCCTGCCGCATTCTGTGAGCACATCACCCTCATATTTCACTCACCCGCTCCTTCTTGGGTACTTGACAGTTCTGTGTTCAATGAGCTTCTGAGCTGACAGGCAGTCGCCTCACTTGTGGTGGTTCCAGGTTCCTGATCGGTGTCTGTGACGTCACCGTCTCTGGACTGACAGGCAGTCGCCTCACTTCTACCGGTTCCAGGGTCCGGATCAGTGTCACTGACGTCACTGTCTCTGGGCTGACAGGCAGTCGCCTCACTTCTACCGGTTCCAGGGTCCGGATCAGTGTCTCTGACGTCACTGTCTCTGGGCTGAATTTTCTCCTCCACATCTGCCGCCGGACCGCATTCCATTGGGACATCGCTCTCAATCTGACCCTGCTTTGGTACCTTGCTTCCTGTGTCCCGATCATCTTCCCTCGATGATCCGCCTGGTAAAATCCTCTTCAATACTTTCCCTGCTCGATTCAATATCCCACCTGAAATAAGTGGTGAATTGCAGGTTATACGAGTATGATTTAGAGATGAGCAAAACTGATTCAGATTGCAATGGAGCCGAGACTCTGGCTGACCAGATTTGGAGTGGAACTGTGCTGGTTAATGTGACCCGTACACCCTGTCAGGTGACCATCCCGATAAGCCGGTGACTGGACACATTTACTCCCAGTAAAATAGCACGATAGGCACAGTAATACTAATCACAGCAGTTGAACGCACGGATGACCACGGGATCATAATGTACCAGTGTCCGGTGATATTGGGAAATATCACTGATATTATCTTCCACAAGTTAAAATCTCCCTCGGTCACTAACTGTCCAGTAGTCTGAGTCACACAAAGACCAACAACGGGATCACACATTCTCCAGTTGCTTTTTCACACGAGGGGCTGGAGACTGAACAAGGGGACTGGAGTTGCTTTCTCCAGTCCCCTTGGTCCCAGACTGACCATTCCCTTGAGACACACGTCCTCCGGTCCCCTGGGTCGCAGGCTGACCATTTCCTTGAGATCTATGCTGACCTCTCTTCTGGTTCCCATCTTATCCCCCACCTGTTGATCATCATGTAACAACTATGCATGTCATTGGCAAAGTCTTGGTTATAGAGTTTTGTGTGTAGTTGCAGTTGCTAATCTATAGGATGGAGGTGATGAAGCTGGAAAGTGTGAAGTGAAGAATGAACACTACGGTACTGGGCTAGGGTGTTGTTTTTTGTGTTATGTGGTTGGGCTGGGACAGCTTGCCCTGGAGCTCAGGAGCTTGAAGGGAAACCTTACACACACACACACACACATACAGTAATCAGGGGTGCAGATAGGATAGATGGTCACAGTCTTTTTCCCCGGGTAGGGGAGTCTGAGACTCGAGGGCAGAGATTTAAAAGGGACCAAAGGGGCATTCTTTCACGTGGTGGCTGATGGGGATAAATTACATGCATCCAGAGGAGGCCGCAAACACAAATAAAATTACAAAATTGAGAGCATGTGGGCAGGAAAAAGGGGAGAAGAAGTTTACGAGGGAAATTTGGGAAAACGGCAGGAAAATGGGACATTTAGGTCAGCATGAATTATATGGGCCGAAGGACACGTTTCCAGGCTGGAGCATCGTTTTTATTCCAGCTGGAATCTCAGATTTGAGCACAATCACATTGTCTACAGGTGACAGAGACATTTGGTCATTGGTTATGCCGGGTTTCCCAGCCAAGATCCTGGGAATTTAAATTCAGGTAGAAGATCATATCAAGAGGGAAATACTTAGAAACTCAGGTTCACCATTTCTCCACAGCCCAGACATTCACTGGGGTGTTAAAACTCCGAAGCAGATCACAAATGTATCTACAATGAGCTGCCTCCTGATCCTCAGCCATTCCCAGCACCGGCAATGATCTCCGCTCCGCTACAGAAAACAGATTTCGGTGACACCCCTCCTCCTTTGCGTAGCAGGCAAGAAAAACCAGGGGGGAGTTGGTAGCTTTCCTTCCAAAACCTGAAATGCTGTGTAATCATAGAATCTCGGGAATCCCGGAAATGCTCCTATCATCTGCTTCTGAATTTTATAAATGAAAGTTGAGGATGTCTTACACATCAGGGCCTGTCTGGAGGTGAAATGGTCCCTGACCCTGAACATTTACATAAACCACAAGATCGCTGTCACACTGCTGTCTGTGTTTCACTCACGACCACCTGATTCAGGAGCCCCTGCTCCTTTCACTCATCCGAAGCTTTGTATGATGAGCGGAGTGATTCGACCATTACTGGTGTCAGGTCCCTGCGCTGGAACTGTTGGGTTGATCAATTACTCAAGGCCGCTTTACCAGTGGGATAAATGACACTGCTGGATGAAACTTTTCTATGCCCTGTTAAAACCTCTGTCAGTTTTTTTTTTCATCTGAACTATTGTGTACAAACACGAAAAAAGTTTAATTCAAAGATCCCTGTGATCATACCTTTGTCCATTCTGATTCTGACTGACGATTGTTGATTGTCGTCGTCTTGTTTACACTTTGGTCGCTGTGCAGGACAGCTCCGCCTGCTGGTGAGGCTCTAAATTTCACAACAAGCAGACAGTGAGTCAGAGAGTACGACTACTTTGCAAATATGACAGTATTTCCATCCCCTGTAGCATTTGGCATGGGGACCAAACATTCCCTGTTAGTAACCACTTCCACACCATATCTGTCCACTGATACCTAGCGCATCTACTGACAGAGTCACAGAGCAATAAAATCTAAATTCAGAGCGTTCGGCCCAACGAGACAATGCCAACCACAGTGCCCACTGAGATGGTCACAATTTCCTGTGATGGGGCCATCTCCCTTCTGGCCTCTTCACTCCATCTACACACCCCAACTGCTTTTTGATTTATGCAACTGCACCTGGCTCATCCACTTCCTCTGGCTGTTTCCTCCACATGATCCCCAACATCTGCATAAATCCGCTGCTGATCAGATTGGCTTTGCAATCTCTTTACCAGCCCCTGTCCATTTAGATCCCCTAGATGCTACGATAATCTTCTCTGTGAACAGATCTACTAATGTTGTGCATTCTGCGAACTTACCTGTCAAGTAATCCTTGTGCAACCGCATCCAAATCATTGCTATAAAATAACGAATATCAAAGGTCCCAATTTGTAGCCTCACGGCACATCGCTAATTACTCACATCCATTGCGAGGAGAAACCTTCAACCAGCACTCTTTGCTTGCTACCTTGAAGCTAATTTTGAATACATCCAATTTGCTCTCTCCGGACAACATGGGACCTAATCATCGGGGCCAAGCTGTCATGTGACACTTTGTCAAAGGCTTTACTGAAGTCGCATGCACAACATCCATGGGAACATAACTTTGAATTTCCACCTCTGCTTAATGTCACGTTGACAGGTTCTGACAATTTGATTAGCAGAAAAGTACTTGATGAGGCCAAGGTATGTCAATGTAAATTATGGGTTGCCATGTGCTAGTTAGGACTGAATAAAATGCAGCGTTGGGATATTTTGCTTTATAAATGGTCTGTTCTCCGCGGAGGCCTACGTGACGATATATTCGAGGGTAAGTATACCACTGAAGATTGCAATAGCCAATGGGATCAAGGGCATGTTGCTGCAGTTCATGGTAATTCCACATTTCTACAATCACTACCACACGACACACTTGGGGCTTCTTATAAAGGGAGGAAATTGTCAACGCATTTTAAGATGATTATAACGTAACAAGGAAACATTAGAACTAACCAAAAGCTACTTCAGATGATGCAGGACCTTCAAATGAGCAAAGACTGAGAGAATGTGATTGACTGTAAAGAGCTGGGCTTCTGAAAGCACATTACCAGACCTGGAGTGATTGCAACTTGGTCTGACCGAGGCATTCCACCTATTTCGTACCTTCCTTTGTAAAGATATGTAATGTTTACAGGACCAGTGTTCGAGTGAATGAGACTCACCAAACTTTCTCCTGACTGAATCAATGAAAACTCTGAGTCAGAGGGTTCTCTTCAGTTGGTACTCTCAGTCCTCGGGCTGGTTCACTTGTCGCTGTTCCCTCGTTCTCATTCGTGGCTTCTTTCCAGCTGTGGGCTTTTCTTCCAATAAATCTCTCACCGCAGGTCTAACTTTAACCAGAGAGATAATGAAGCACATTAACAATACAAAGGAGAAAAAAATATTTCTGCTCAATTTTTTCAAAAGCGAATCTCACTGAAATTTAAACGCCTAAGACAAATAAAAGAATCTCATGGAACAAATCTATAATTGTCCCTCACACGTCACAAATCCTGATACGGGATACGAAGGACTCATCATTCAGTCATGATAAGATATCAGAGCAGAATGAAGTGATTCAGTCCATCGAGTCTCCTCCATCATTCAATCATGGCTGATTTTTTTTCCCGCCCCAATGTCATATTCCTGCGTCCTCTTATAAAGTGCTGGAAACTCGGTACAGCAGATTGCATCTGTGGAACAAGACACTGTGGAAGACCCAGTATCAGAACTGGGATTATCCAGGATGATGCGTGATATGCTGAACGCTTAATTGCGCAATTTGGCCCAGATCTCATCCTTGCTCATACCTATAATGGGGGAGGTACTACACACAGTGTTCTGAAAAGATAGTAAAAGTGATTATCGGGGCATTAATAGTGATCTTTCGAGAAACGAAAACGAAAAGCTCTTGAATTTATAGTAAATGGACCGTCTAGTTATTCGCGGCTCAATATTAGTTCTATATCGTTCAGCACCTGAGCGTCTTTGCCTGACAGTACGCTCCCACGGACAAGGCGAAACTATTATTAATTTTTCTTGCGTTATTCATTACTATTTCCTGGATACCAGAGAGGCTCCCGGTGAAACTGTTTTGTCCACTCTATTGACTTTTAACATCTCCTCGATAACAGGAAGCACGATAATGTACCATATTCAATCGTGATTAATATGCATAGAATGTAACGTGGTTCGGTCTCCAATGTTCCCTCTAATTACTATTTTTGCAGCTACATGGATCAACCATTGCTCTGAGCCGGAAATTTTCACACGGACTGAGAAAAGCACAACATCATAGATGTGTCCTCTTTTGTAAAATGCATCTATGAATATTTTAGGATGAAGACAGACAAGAGAAAAAAAACATTCTTTTGATTTTACTTACTAATTAAAGGACAGGATAAAAATGCAGTACAACAAAGAAAAACGTCCAGGTTTCATAAACGTTTGTCCGGCAGTGTTTAATTCCATCTGCGCTGCAACAAAGGCTCCGTTCGTGGGAGCATTTTGCTTCTGCAGACTAAAGTCCCTTCCCGTACTGAGCATGCGCGATGTCGTCAGCGCGTTATCGGAGCTGTGAGCGGGGCCTCGGAAACGGACCTGCAGATGCTGCAGCCCTGCGGTACAACGGGATCACATGACGGGTGGACGGTCTCCCACGTGACTCGGTGACTGCGCTCCTCGCTCCTCACACGCTGCCCGACACCCCCCCCCCCCCACCGCATTTCAAAGATCATCTCATAATTACACTGGATATATTTTAAAATTTCCCTCTGCATCTTCCCCGTCCACATCCCTCCAGCCCCCAGGTCACAGTTACGGGTCTGAATCCCATCCCGGTCCGGCACACATTTTAGACCCAAACCAGAATTGTGCAGGTTTTATTTAAATCAGTCTATGTTTCTATTCACATTTCCCCGGCCGCACTGAACAGGATCACTGAAACATCAAGCGAGAAGCAACAGGAGGTGGCCATTCAGCCCCTCCAACCATCAACAAGATGGCGGCTGCTCTCCCATCTCAGCCACATGTTTCTGCCCGATCCTCATTTCCTCCATCCCTTCGGTCTCCACACATCTGCCGGCCTCTGTTTTATGTGAGGACGATCACCGAGTCTTCACCGCCCTCTGTGGAGGGGATTTACAGACATTCACCACCCTCGGAGTGGATACATTTCCCCTCATCTCAGTCCCGGACAGTCCACCCCCTTTTCCAGAGACTGGGATCGCTGTTCAACCAGTAATGATGTTGTGCATTTCAATGTGTTCACCTCTCAGTCCTCGATTCTCTAAATGAAAGGGCTATCACATTTGATCTTTCTTCATATGATGACCTCACCACTCCAGGGATCAGTCTGCTGAATCTTTGTTGCACTCTCTACAACAAATACTCTCTAACCTCTTTGTTCATCCTCTATAGAATTAATTTCCATCTTCTGCAGCCCCGTGTTGCCCCAACCACTCACCTCCCACCCCTGTCACTATTTCCACCTTCCCACCTCCCCCCTCACCTGGATCCACCTCTCACTCCCCAGCTCTTGCCCCATCCCCACCCCTCACATCTTTTCTCGGACTATTTCCCGTCCACTCTCAGGCCAGAGGGAGGGTCTCGGCTCGAAATGTTGACGGTCCATTTCCCTCCACAGATGCTGCCCGACCCTCCGGCAGTTTGTCCTTTGGTCTGTATAACCCGTGTTAGTGTGGGGATCGGGATTTTACACCATATTCCAGGTACAATCCCAACAAAACACAAATAATTGTCACTCTGCCCGACCCTCCGGCAGTTTGTCCTTTGGTCTGTATAACCCGTGTTAGTATTGAGGTGGGGCAGGATTTTACACCATATTCCAGGTACAATCTCAACAAAGTCCAAATAATCGTTAAAGTCATTTTCATTCTTATACCTGATAACTCTTACAATAAATACAATGTACTTTCTACCTCCCTCCCTAGCCACTGCACCTCAGTCCCTCATTACTTAACGCACAGATGGTGCAGAAGAGGTTTACCAGGATATTGCCTGGATTAGAGGGCATGAGCTATAATGAGAGGTTGGACAAACTTGGGTTGTTTTCTCTGGAGCCCTGCAGGCTGGGGTGAGACGATGGAGGTGTATAACATTATGAGAGGCAGAGACAGAGAAGACAGACAATATTTTTTATCCTGGTCTAATAGAAGAGGCCATGTATTTAAAGTGAGGGGGAGTAGTCTGAAAGGAGATGTGAGGGGCAAGTGTTATTACCAGAGGGACTGGCGGGTTGCTAGGATGTGTTGGCCGGGGTGCTGGTTCTGGCAGACACAGCGGTGACTTTTAAGAGATATTTAAATCAGCACATGAGTGTGAGGGACGTGTTGGCAGAAGGGATTAGTTAGCCATTTGATTCCTAATTTAATTAGCTGAGCAAAACGTTTTGGGCCGAAGGGCCTGTTCTGGTACTGTACTGTTCAATGTTCTGTGTCTCTTGTCAAGAGGTTTCAGGGAAACTGAGGTAAAAGGAGTGAGTTGGAGAAACAGGTCAGCTGGAGCCCAATGTGGGAACTGTGAGATCACCCACTTCTGTAGCAGAAACAAATATTGAATTTATTGCCAAGTGCACAATATGGGAAGGTACAGGGACAGAGAAACACTGACTTGTAGCAGCATCACAGGCAAGTACATTCAGATGACAGATTATACAATTCTGCGCCATTATCAATATAGAAATACAAGTTTTATGTCATTAACAATATACAAATATATATGTTGTGTCAATAATCATAAATATAGATTTTCTGTCATTAACAATGTACAAATATACATTTTTTTCAAGAGCAGTCTTGAAAATGTTAAATTGGTTCCCTCAGCCAAGTTGTTGACACAGTTTGGAAACGACTGGGCTCCAAGCACCGGTCCCTACAACACCCACGGGAACACCACGGGGACTGCCAACACAGATACCTTGTGCAGGAAGGCACAGAGTCGACTGTACTTCCTTAGAAGTTTGGCGTCATTCAATGTCTGTAGTGAGATGCTGAAGATGTTCTATAGGTCAGCTGTGGAGAGCGCCCTCTTCTTTGTGGTGGCGTGTTGGGGAGGAAGCATTAAGAAGAGGGACGCCTCACGTCTTAATAAGCTGGTAAGGAAGGCGGGCTCTGTCGTGGGCAAAGTACTGGAGAGTTTAACATCGGTAGCTGAGCGAAGGGCGCTGAGTAGGCTACGGTCAATTATGGATAACTCTGAACATCCTCTACATAGCACCATCCAGAGACAGAGAAGCAGTTTCAGTGACAGGTTACTATCGATGCAATGCTCCTCAGACAGGATGAAGAGGTCAATACTCCCCAATGCCATTAGGCTTTACAATTCTACCGCCAGGACTTAAGAACTTTTTAAAAGCTATTATTAATGCTTTTTGAGATAGTGATTTAGATGTATATCATATTTTTTACTGAGTTAAGTATTGTATGTAATTAGTTTTGCTACAACAAGTGTATGGGACATTGGAAAAAAGTTGAATTTCCCCATGGGGATGAATAAAGTATCTATCTATCTATCTATCTATCTATCTATCTATCTATCTATCTATCTATCTATCTATCTATCTATCTATCTATCTATCTATCATGCAGACCCAAGAAGGGTCTGGTTATTCATTCTCTTTTAACACCAAGACACCAGAAACAGGAGCAGGCCACTCAGCCCGTTCAGTTCATCCTGTCATTCAATAAGACTCAAGACCAGTTCATTCTTGCCCCCCAACACGACTCCAAACCACTTTGCCCGGACCATCGGCCACACTTGCAGATCAACAGTGTGCAGGTGTTTGCCTCCCAATGTGGTGAATCCCTCTGCTCGCCTCTGTATCCTGTCCGACCCCTCTCACACCATCTTCATCCTTTCAATAATATAGCCCCCTTCCCCACTGTCAATGGGCTCCTTCCCCATCCTGCTCCTTGATCCCCCAAACGACCTCTCAGACTCACCCCCTCACACCATCTTCACCCCCTTCCCCACTGTCAATGGGCTCCTTCCCCAGAGACAAACAACCTCTCAGACTCACCCCCTCTCACACCATCTTCACCCCCCTTCCCCACTGTCAATGGGCTCCTTCCCCATCCTGCTCCTTGATCCCCCAAACGACCTCTCAGACTCACCCCCCTCACACCATCTTCACCCCCTTCCCCACTGTCAATGGGCTCCTTCCCCAGAGACAAACAACCTCTCAGACTCACCCCCTCTCACACCATCTTCACCCCCCTTCCCCACTGTCAATGGGCTCCTTCCCCAGAGACAAACAACCTCTCAGACTCACACCCCTCTCACACCATCCTCACCCCCCTTCCCCACTGTCAATGGGCTCCTTCCCCAGAGACAAACAACCTCTCTGACTCACACCCCTCTCACACCATCTTCACCCCCTTCCCCACTGTCAATGGGCTCCTTCCCCAGAGACAAACAACCTCTCAGACTCACACCCCTCTCACACCATCACCCCCCATCCCCACTGTCAATGGGCTCCTTCCCCAGAGACAAACAACCTCTCAGACTCACCCCCCTCTCATACCATCTTCACCCCCTTCCCCACTGTCAATGGGCTCCTTCCCCAGAGACAAACAACCTCTGAGACTCACCCCCCTCACACACCATCTTTATCATCTCAGTAAAATTCTGCCAGATCACTCACTCTGCGAGTAGCCTGAATCAAGCCAATGGGCCGAGCGGTCTCCTCCTCTCTGTCAGCAATACATTATAATCCGGCCACAGAAGTCACTTCACGTGGAGGGAAATGTAAATAAATAAAAATGCTGGACATTTACTTTGAGATTTGTTCTGTTTTGAATGGGAGTTTGAGGACGGGAGCGGAAGTCGGTATCAGCAGGTCCATCTCTATTATTGGGTGTAAGCAGTGATTGATATCACTTCTCACCAATGTGAAGAGGGTAACACCTCTGTTGACTGTCGGGTGGGGTGGGTGGGTCAGGTAGCTGTTACCTTAGCCGGTAAAATTCAACCGTCTCAGCACCAGTGTGACGTAAGGAAGTGCACACGTGACGTCAGATCCTAGTGTGGGGGAACTCACACGTGACGTCAGGCACGAGGGGACGCAGAGTAATATCAAATCCCAGTGTGGGGAATGTGAGTGACTTTAAAGAGCTGGGATACTGACAGCACATCACCTGACCTGGAATGATTGTAACTGGTCTGACAGAGGCATAACTGGTACTTCTGGGCACTTTCAGTCTCATCCCAACTATTTACTACCTTCCTTTGTTCAGGTATGTAATGTCTAAAGGACCAGTGTTTGAGTAAATGAGACTCACGCGACTTTCTGCTGACTGAATCACTGGAAACTCTGAGTCAGATGGGTTCTCTCCAGTTGGTGCTCTCAGTCCTCGGGCAGGTTAACTTGCTGCTGTTCCCTCGTCTTCACTCGTGGTTTGCTTCCATTTGGGGCATTTCTTCCAATAAATCTCTCACCTCAGGTCTAACTTTAACACAACGGGTTCGACGGACTCGGAGTCCGCTGTGGTCGGGGCGCTTTCACTGTGTGCTGCGTCTGCGAGGCTGGGTCTGACGGAGCTTTCATTGTCTGTGAAGCTGAGTCCACAGGCGCCTTGGAAGTCCATAGCGAGGGTAATCCCTTCTGCCGACTGCGTGGGATGACGAGTCTATCGGGACCCTGAGGACTTGTGGAAACTGTGTCATGGTTTCTTTCGAACTTAGAATCTTTTATCATCTTTGGGCTATTTTTTACTGTGCCCATGGTTTTTTTTTAATCAGTTATGGTATTGGCTGCACTGTTGTAACTATACGTTAACTACAACTATGTGGTTTTGTGTAGGTCTTGTAGCTTTAGTTTTTGGTTTGTTGGGTGGTAGAGTTGGTCTCTTGACTTGGTGTGTCTGGGTAGTCTTGCTTTGTCTGGTGGGTTTGGAGCTCCTTTCCGGGGAAACACATTAAGATCGTAGCGCCTTCCGGTTCACAGTCCGGTCCATGTTCCTTATTCCAGGTTTTCCCCAGTTTATGTTGAGGAAGCTGATTCTTGTCCATACCCCCTGTCTGTATCCCTTCCCTTCACCTTCCTCCTGGAGCCTTGCCTTGCCTTGAGCCTTGCCTTCACCGCTGTCAAGTCCAACCACCGGAGCAAGATAAGGAACTGTCTTTCATTGTTTTCAGCTGGAGTTCCAAGGGTTTGCCCACCCCGATGTAACACTCACTGGTCTATAATCCCCAGGATTAAACCCATTGGGTTTATTGATGTGGCACAGAGCGACTGAGCAGAACCCAAGTGCAGGTCACCGGCGTGGAGATTGAGCTGGGGATGCGGGCGCAGGCGTGAACGTTGGACAGCAAACCGGAGGAATCTTGACACGGAGCTCTGACATGGAGTCTTGACACGGTGACGCGGTTTTCATGGAATATCTTGAGACCGGAGTTGAACTTAGAGCAAACAGTTCTAAGCAGTCGAGAGACAAAGTATCACATGGGAATAGACCAACAAACTGGCAACCTGTGATCGTGTCGCCATCGTATTTATTTCACAGTCTCTGATGAAAACCAGGTGTATGGTAATTGAGTAAACTAGCAGCAATGGAGATCTAATGACTGAAATTAGGGCATAATTAGGGAGAAAGGAGCGTTAAAGGGGAACAGCCAACCGGAACCATGACAATTGAATTATGGAACAACATTTGACAGCCTCCAATCATGTGTTACTATCCCTGTGGCCAGAGAGGATACAATGATCATTGTCAATGCCCCGTAACCTCCCCCCTCACTTCCTGTAGTAATGTGGTGCATATTGGTAGATTGAACATCTCTTTCTTAATATTGCCATGCTGCTATTCTATCATCACAATCACTGTCCATCTCATTGGTAACTGAAGCAAAGCATTCATTAAGCACCTCACCTATCACCGCATCCTCCAGGCACGTTTCCACCTTTGTTCCTGAGTAGTCCTAGTCCTACCCTCAATCTATTCACCCTCCTCTTCTTCACCCACATGTAGAATGCCTTGGGTTTTCCTTCGTCCTACTTCCCAAGGACTTCTCAAGTTGCCTTCGACCTCCAAGTCACTTCTTAAGTTCCTTCCAGGATACCATATAATTCTCTAGAGCCTCGCTTGAATGTTGCTCGCTGTACCTAAATAAGGCTTCCTTTTCCCTCTTGCTTAAATGTTCTCATCCCTTGTGAACCACGGTTCGTTTATATAAACATTCTTTCACTGTGTGTGGAACAAATCTACCCCGAACCGCATTCAAGTGTTCCTGAAACAAACTTCACAGTTGCATCTGGCATTTCCCTTTGAAAATGTTTTCCCAATTTACACCCCCAAGATACTTCGAATACCATTGTAACTATCCATCCACTGGTTAAATACTGCCTCGTATCGTCTGCTACTATCCTTGTCCATGACAATGATAAAAGTTGAGGTGTTGTGGTCTCTATCTCAAAAAGGTCACCCATCGTGACATCTGTCGCCTGACCAGCATCATTGCCTCATACTAGATACAGTATGGCAAATCCTCCAGTTAGCCCATCCACGTACCATGTCAAGAATCCTTCCTGGACACACAACACATTCTGCCCCATTGACACATTTTGGAACAAGGAGGAGGGATCAACATCAGGAAAGTTGAGATCAATAATGATAATAACCTTGTTGTTTTTGCACCTTTCCCAAATCTGCCAAGTTATCTGCTCTCATTATCCCAGTGGCTTTGGGGGAGGTCTATAGAATACTCACAGAATGATAGCTCCTTTCCCTTTTCTGATTTCCACCCACATTGATGTCCTCTGTTTATGTAACTGTCATATGATTCCTAATTAGTAAAGACAATTCTCCGCCTTTCACCCCCCCCCCCATATGTATTATGAAACAAGTAAAACCTGGAGCATCAAACACCAATCCTGCCCTTGTAACAGTCCGGTCTGTGTAATGGTGATAACATGTACCATCCATGTTCTAAGTTACTCGTGTTCTTAATACATATTGTATTGAATTAAAGACATTTCCAACTGACTACATGATGCCCTGTCCACATCCGACCCTTCCACAGTCTCTGTGAACTTCGCATCTACCTTTATATCAACTCTTCTATTATCTGACCAAACACTCTGGTTCCCATCCCGCAACGACTGAGTTTAAACTAACCCCGGCAGCTCCAGAAGTCCCGGCTGCAGGGACATCTCAAGTACAGATATAACCCATGCCTTTGGTACAGGGCCAAATGGGAACATAACTTCATTATAAAACCTAAATATGCTTAATCACAGCTTCGTAGGTTCTGACAATTTATTAGCAGAAAAGCATTTGATGGCGACAGGGTATACAAATCTAAATTATTGGTTGGCATTTGCTAGTTAAGACTGAAATGTGGTGCTGGGACATTTGGCTTCAAGAGGGTTTGCGGAGGCTTGTGCGACAACATACTCGAGGGCAAGTATATCGTTGCAGCTTGCAATAGACAGAGGAGTCAATGACATGTTGCTGTAGTTCACGGTAATTCCACATTTCTGCAATCACTAGAGCAGGAGAAAACTGCGGCCTCTTATAAAGGGAGGAAATTCTCAATGCATTTTGAGATTGTTGTGACCTAACACAGCCAAGCAAGGAAACAGCAGAACTGATAAGAGTTTGAAATGAGCAAACAATATGAGGGAATGTGCGTGGCTTCTCAGAGTAATTAGCAAATCTGCAGTGAGTGCAAATGGGTCTGACAGACGCATACTGGTATTCCGAGGCTTATTCAGTCCCACTCCAGCTATTTCCTACCTTCCTTGGTACAGAAATGTAATGTCTAAAGGACCAGTGCTTGGGTAAATAAGACTCACCAAACTTTCTCCTGACTGAATCAATGGAGACGCCAAGTCAGATGGGTTATCTCCATTTGCTGCTGTCCGTCTTCGGGCTGGTTCATTGTTGCTGTTCACTCGTCTTCAGTTGTGATTTTCTTCCTGTCGTGGGCTTTTCTTCCAATAAATCTCGCAGGTCAGGTCTATCTTTAACCAGAGAGATAATGAAGCATGTTACTCATACAAAGTAGAACAAAGAAGTAAACTTATTGGAACTTAAACTTGAACTCATATATAATGATGCGAGTGAAGAAATCTGTAACTGCCCCTCACACTTTCCAAAGCCTGACATGGGATACAAAGAAACACACACAAAATTGCTGCAGGACCTCATCACACCAGGCAGCATCTGTATGTCGACTCTACTCTCTTCCATAGATGCTGCCTGGCCTGCTGAATTCCTCCAGCATTTTGTGTGTGTTGCTTGGCAGCATCTGAAGAGTTTCTCTTGTTTGTGATGGGACACAAAGAACTCATTACTCAGTCATGGTATAAGATACAAATCATAATGCACAGGAGTAGAATTAGGTGATTCGGTCATTCTAGTCTGCTCCAAAATCAATCATGGAGGATTTTTTTTTCCAACACCGTATTCTTGCTTCCCTGCTATAGCACGCAACCTATTTAGCAATCCAGAACATGAATATACCCAACGACAGCCTCCACCACCCTCTGTGGCATCCAATTCCACAGATCAACCAACACTTGGCTAAAGTAATTGCTCTCATCTCAGTTTTAAAGTGAAGCTTCTTTATTCTGAGGCGGTACTCTCAGATCCCAGACTCTCCGTCTAATCAAGACACCCTCTCCATTCTCACTGCAACCAAACTTCCTGTCATTCAGTCGGTGTAAATAATCACCCCTGTCCTAACCCGCCAACCATTTGAACTCCACTGAACACAGGCTCAGGGCCATCAAATGCTCCACATGCATAATGCTTATCATTCCTCGGATTATTCTGGCAACACAGAGCCCTGGGAGAGCTGGTGCTTGAGATACAATCTTGGGATGGGGGCTCCAGGAATATGGAGCTGTCAGTGTTTGGGCTTCAGTCTCCGTTGGTGCTTTTACAGATGCGGCTGGATGTTCCTCCTTCCGCAATGAAGCAGACGTCTCCGGGGGTTGGATCTTGGTAGCGTGAATCTCTCAGTGTGAGATGTGAAAAAGATGTGCGAGGCTCTGGGTGCGGGCTGTGACCCTCTGAGGTTGCATCCTGGGATACCACACATGTCTTGACCCAGATAAAATGAATCGGGGAATCAAATTGTCCGCGTTTATGAGATGTTGAGCGAGTATTTCTGTTCTGTGCTCAGATGATTGTTTCTGAAGTTCCTTTGGAAGCAAAGCAGATAATGAGTTCCCATTCCATCTCTCACAGGGAGAGGCTGTGATTAAATACCCTGTTTTGTGTTTGCACCGGTAGAAATAGGCCGGGGTTTCAGAACTGAATTCACATTTGGAAATCCCCCTCACTCTCACCTGTCTATCTGCCAGTGGAAGTCAAAGAGAAACTCTAGATGCTGAAGATAGAACAGAACATGGAACAGTACATCACAGGAACACAATAGTGTGCCAAACCAGCTGAAAAGTAAATCAAACCCCCCCAAAAAAACTACACTACATTTTCTGTGTAGCCATGTACATTCATATACAAATCAATGGCATGAATAGTAAATTACAGAGATCTCAACACTGAAACTCACATCCCACTCGTCACAGGCCTCCATTCGTTAGAACCATCTACATTCATCCCCCTCTCCTTCTTGTTCTCTAGCCCGGTGTGAATCCACCTCGCCAGCCCCCTGTGAATCCAACGTGACCGAACCTCCCCGATCAGCTGCCATGCAGGATCTTGTTACAGATTTTACCAAAGTTCAGATGAACAACATCACTGCCCAACTTCACCTAACGCCCCAGTTCATTCTTAAATAATCTCCAAAATACTTGACAGATATGATATCCTATTGGACAGTATTGACTGTGATTTCCCCATAACCAATGCCCAACCGCCCGGGATTTCAGCTTCACTGCAGACAGAAAATTCCGATCCCAGCTGCAGAATTACCAACCTGGACTGTAGCCCGTATACTGCCAATTCCATATCATCAGAGTCACCAGCCCAATATTATCACCCATACAAAGACGCCTTGGTGCCGGCAATTTGCCGTGGAGTTCCTGCCATTTCCAATTCACAAACTAAGGTGGAATTGGAACCTAATGACCCTCTGCCGGGGCCGGTGCTCAGGCTGGTTCCCCGGTCTATATAGAGGATGCGGATACACTTCAGCCTGACCCCAGCAGCTAAACCGAGCACATTTGATCTCTATGTCATCGCTGTGTGGGATCTTGCACAGCAGAGCGGGCTGCCATGTTTCCTGCAGTGTAGCAGAAACAAAATGTAAAATTATAAAGTAGAAAATGCTGGGAGCTCAGTACATCAGACTACGTCTCTGAAAGGAGAAATGGTGGAAGACCCAGTTCCAGAACTGAGACTGTCCAAGATGCTGCCGATCTGCTGAGCGTCTCCAGTATTTTCCCTTCCTTACTTTAAATTTCCTGCAACTGTGGTATTTTCTCCCTCTTCATTTTAATGCACAGATAGTAACTGATTGCCACCCTGAACTGTAAATGCCACCCCACCCCAACCACTCTGTTAGTTCTGAGTTCATTCTGACCCTGGTGTAACACATCCCATACAGTCAATGCTCACAGCATCCTTTCCTCCCACTATCATTCTGTTACATTTGCTCCCGAGGCCACTGTCTCTACACTGAGAGGCGGTGACCACAGAGCGATAAAAACTGCAACACTTGCTGCAGCTCTGACGGGCCGTTACCCTGGAAACAGAGGAAGTGGCTCACTGAAAATAACCGAAAAAGGAAATAACAAACTCAACATCAGATGCTGTGAGTTCCGTTATGACAAAGATTAACAGTGCAGCCATTTTGTAACGGTGAATCCAAAATTGAAATGGTTGCTTTTACCCTGTCACGTGTTGTGTCCAACTAAACCTCTGGTATTCCTAGCGAACAATAACTAACTAACTAACTAACTAACTAACTAACTAACTAATTAAATAAATAAATAAATAAATAAATAAACAAACAGACAGGCACACAAATAAATAAATAAATAGAAAGCTGCAATACTAAACTTCACAATGAAGACAAAGTTTAGAAGAGAGATTGCTGAAATATATCATTGCGGCATTGGGATACAGGCTGGACAAACATTGAGCAAGCAGGTTGATATATATATCATTGAGGTGGTGGGATACAGGCTGGACAGAGATTGAACTAGAAGGTTGATATATATCATTGAGGTAGTGGGATACAGGCTGGACAGAGGTGGAACAAGATGGTTGATATATATATCATTGAGAATGATTTGTTTTACCGAACGGCCGCTTCCAGTGTGCTGGAAATATGTAAAACAATTATCGACCCCAGGCGTCGATCCAGGTGGAGTTTGGATCCGATACCGGGCCGGGTGACGGAGGCAAAGTTCACCAGGTACATCTTAATGGATGGGTTCAGTCTCGGCATCACCACCTCATCCCGCTCCTGGGACCAGAACACCAGGGGCTGAGCATCGGCTCATCTCAGGCGGTTCGGTGTGAAGGTCCCATAACCCGGACCGACCACGACAGTTTGTATCCAGGAAGCGGGACGAGGCCGCCAGTTCGAGGAAGTTAACGGGACTCTCTGCCCAGCATGAGGTTCCCCGCCCCCGGGATCGACTTCAGTACTCACCGATGGGAAATTGTCGGTTGCGTTCAACCCGTGACCGGCCTCAATACTGACCGATGAGAACTTCATCAATTTGTCCGGAGAGCAGCGAGATCCGTCCGCCTGCTACCCACAGACAATCAGCTTCAACAGAGAACGGAAAGAAAACCCCGCCCATCCGGAGTCTGTGAGAGCGGGGGCGGGGCCTCGGAAGCGAAAACCTGAGATGCTGCAGATCTGCGTTTGAAATGGGAGCGAGAAACCGGTGACTCTGCTCCTCGCCCCTCACACGCTGCCCGACCTACCTGCCGCATTCCCCACATTATTCCATATTTACACCAGCTACATTTTTATTTTTCCCCTCTGTATCTTCCCCGTCCCCATGGCTCCATCTCCCGATTCTCAGAGTTAAGGGTTCGATTCCCATCCCGGTCCGACATACAATTCCCACCCGAAAAGGAATTGCGCAGGTTTCATTGAAATCACTTCTTTGTTTATAAACACTCTTTTTCTATTCACATTCCTCCAGAGCCTCACTGGACAGGAACACTGAAACATCAAGTGAAAAACAGCAGGAGGAGGCCATTCAGCCCCTCTAACCATCAACAAGATGGCGGCTGCTCTCCCATCTCAGCCACATGTTTCTGTCCGATCCTCATTTCCTCCATCCCTTCCGTCTCCACACATCTGCCGGCCTTTGGTTTTTTTTGTGAAAACGATCACTAAGGTGTTGCTCCTCCACCCTGAGGGCGGTCTGATCGAAACGTCGGAATGGGAATCAGAATTAAAACGTTTGGCCGCTGCAATGTCCCCCTTGTGGCAGATGATGCAGAGATGCTAAACAAAAACCGTCTCCCAGTTTATGGCGGGTCTCACCAATGTGGAGGAGGCCGCATCGGGAGCACGGGACACAATAGATGAGCCCAGCAATAGATTCGCAGATGACGCGTTGCCTCATCCGGAAGGACTGCTTTGTGTCTCTGAATGGAGGTGAGGGAGGAGGGGTACGGCAGGTGTAGCACTTAGGCTTATGCAGGGATAAGTATCTGGAAGAAGATTAGTGAGGAGGGATGAATGAACAAGGGAACCAGGGGTGTGTCAGGAATGGACAGGAGGAGGAGTATAGGAAACTGAGACAGGACTTTGTGATATGGTGCAACTCAAACTACCTGCGTCTCAATGTCATCAAGAACAAGGAGATGGTGGTGGACTTTAGGAGATCTAGGCCTCATATGGAGCCAGTGATCATTAATGGAGAATGTGTGGAGCAGGTTAAGACCTACAAGTATCTGGGAGTACAGTTAGACGAGAAGCTAGACTGGACTGCCAACACAGATGCCTTGTGCAGGAAGGCACAGAGTCGACTGTACTTCCAAAGAAGGTTGGCGTCATTCAATGTCTGCAGTGAGATGCTGAAGATGTTCTATAGGTCAGTTGTGGAGAGCGCCCTCTTCTTTGTGGTGGCGTGTTGGGGAGGAAGCATTAAGAAGAGGGACACCTCACGTCTTAATAAGCTGGTAAGGAAGGCGGGCTGTGTCGTGGGCAAAGTACTGGAGAGTTTAACATCGGTAGCTGAGCGAAGGGCGCTGAGTAGGCTACGGTCAATTATGGATAACTCTGAACATCCTCTACATAGCACCATCCAGAGACAGAGAAGCAGTTTCAGTGACAGGTTACTATCGATGCAATGCTCCTCAGACAGGATGAAGAGGTCAATACTCCCCAATGCCATTAGGCTTTACAATTCTACCGCCAGGACTTAAGAACTTTTTAAAAGCTATTATTAATGCTTTTTGAGATAGTGATTTAGATGCATATCATATTTTTACTGAGTTAAGTATTGTATGTAATTAGTTTTGCTACAACAAGTGTATGGGACATTGGAAAAAAGTTGAATTTCCCCATGGGGATGAATAAAGTATCTATCTATCTATCTATCTATCTCTCTAATTGTGGAGGGAGTGATCCCTGTTGAACCCTGTTTGTGACATCCTGAACAGATTTGCATGAATGCAATCCCTACATTCATTAGTTATCTCTTTCCTGCTATAGAAACGTTATATATTCCATACAGTGAATGCTCAAGACATCCGGGCCTCCACACCGGCTCCTGAGGTCACTGAGGGGCGGTGACCAGAGAGCGATAAATATGTTCAACACTCTGCAGCTCTGCTGGGCTGTTACCCTGGTGATGGAGGAACTGGCTCAGCAGAGCTAACTGAAAATAGGAAGTAAGGAATTCAACTTCACATGTTCTGTTTCATGAACTTATGAACATTTGGAGAGGCATAACATGATCAGGAATAGTCAGCTTGGCTTTGTCAAGGGCAGCTCGTGCCTTACCGGCCTGATTGAATTTTCTGAGGGTGAGACTAAGCACATTTATGGAGGTAGAGCAGTTGATGTAGTGTATATGGATTTCAGCAAGGCACTTGATAAGGTACCCCATGCAAGGCTTATTAAGAAAGTAAGGAGGCATGGGATCCAAGCGGACTTTGCTTTGTGGATTCAGAAATGGCTTTGCCCACAGAACGCAAAATTGTTTGTAGATGGGTCATACTCTGCCTGGACGTCACTGTCTAGTGCTGTTCCTCGGGGATCTGTTCTGGCACCACTTCTCTTCGTCAGTTTTATAAAGGACCTGGATGAGGAAGTGGAGGGATAGGTCAGTACATTTACTGATGACACAAAGGTTAGAGGTATTGTGGATAGTGTGGAGGGCTGTCGAGGTTATAGCAGGACCCCGATTGGAAGCGAAACTGGGCTGAAAAGTGGAAGATGGAGTCTGACCCAGATAAGTGTGAGGTGGTACACTTTAGAAGGTAAATATGATGGCAGAATATAGTATGAATTGTAAGACTCTTGGCAGTGTGGAGGATCAGAGGGATCTTGGGGTCTGAGTTCATAGGACACTCAAAAATTCAGCGCAGCCTGACTGTGTGGTTCAGAAGGCATACGGTGTATTGGCCTTCATCAACCTTGTGATTGAGTTCAAGTGCCAAGAGGTAATGTTACTGTTATATAGGACCCTGGTTAGACCCCACTTAGAGTACTGTGCTTGGAGTGCAGTTCTGGTCGCCTCACTACAGGAAGGGTGTGGAAGCGATAGAAAGGGTGCAGAGGAGATTTACAAGGATTTCTCTGGATTGGGGAGCATGCCTTATGAGAATAGGATGAGTGAACTTGGCCTTTTCTTCTTGGACAGATGGAGGATGAGAGGTGACCTAATAGAGGTGTATAAGATGATGAGAGGCATAGATCGTGTGGATAGTCAGAGGCTTTTTCTCAGGGCTGAAATGGCTAACACGAGAGGGCACAGTTTTAAGATGCTTGGGAGAAGTGACAGAGGCAATGTCAGGGGTAAGTTTTTTTACGCAGAGAGTGGTGAGTGCGTGGAATGGGCTGCCGGCGACGGTGGTGGAGGCGGATACAACAGGGCCTTTTAAGAGACTTTTGGATAGGTACATGGAGATAAAAAGAAGAGGGCTGATGGGTAACCCTAGGAAATTTCTGAAGTATGTTCATGTTTGGGAGAGCACTGTTGGACGAAGGGCCTGTGTACTATGCTATGGGTTCTCTATGTTTCTCTGGTTCTGTGTTCTCAGTTCATTGCATACAGCCAATGCTCACAGCATCCTTTCCTCCCACTATCATTCTGTTACATTTGCTCCCGAGGCCACTGTCTCTACGCTGAGAGGCGGTGACCACAGAGCGATAAAAAAAAAAAATGTGCAACACTTCTTGCAGCTCTGGTGGGCCGTTACCCTGGAAACGGAGGAAGTGGCTCACCGAAAATAACCGAAAAGGGAAATAACAAACTCAACATAGTATGCTGTGAGTATAATTTTGAAAAAGGTTAACACTGCAGCCATTTTGAAATGAAGAATCTAAAATTGTAAACTCTGCTTTTAACATGCTGTATTCAATAATCCTCTGATAGTTCTGGCTAACAAAAAATGACAATAGTTAGCGATCAATAATATATTAACCTCTGCCGGAAATATATCCAGTGACAGCCCCAATCACCATCTGTTGCAACAAACTCCACAGATCGACCACTCTTTGGCTGGAGAAGTTTCTCTCAGTTTTAAAGGGAAGCTTGATTATTCCGAGGCTGTCCTCTCAGACCCCAGACTCTCCGTCTGATGGAAACATCCTCCACGTGTCCACTGTCTCCAGGCTGTTCAGTATTCTGTGGGTTTAAATAAGATCCCGTCCACCTCTGTACTTCTGAACTCAATAGAGTACAAGCTCAGAGCCATCAAATGCTTGTCATACGAGCGGTGGTTGATACGTTTGTGGCCCAAGGTAGAAGGAGTCCATTTTAGAAAACCCAGCACGTTTATTTTTCAACATAGTCCCCGCCTACATTTACACGCTTAGTCCAGCGGTCGTGGAGCAAACGGATCCCTTCTTTGCAGAATTCGACAACTTGGACCTCCAGAGTTGGTCGAGAGTAAGAGTGATTGATAAGTTCATGGCCTAAGGTAGAAGGAGACGGGTTATACAGCTCTCGTTACATGCACATTCAGATCAACTCTTTGAGTGATTATACATAAAGTTTGAAGTTAATAACTCATCTCCTTCCAGTACAGGCCACAGACTTATCAATCACCCTCGTACAGAAACCCTCTCGTTCCTGAGATTACTCTTGTGAACCACGTGAGCCACAGTTGTACTGAACACATCTGCTTCATTTCCAACGATTGACAGGCAGGAGACAATGAGGGGGGATTTCCAAACACAGTTTGAACACCAAACTCAGGGTCTATTTCTACTGTTGCAAACACGGTACAGCCCGTTTACTCACAGCCTCTCAATGTGAGGGATGGGATGGTAACTCATCCTCTCCTCGGTATAGCAGTCATTTCTTCCAAAGAAACTCCCGAAACAAACATCTGAGCCCAGAACAGAAATACTGGCTCAACACCTCATAAACCTGGGCAGCTTGAACCCCGGGTCCATTGTACTTGGATCTAAAACTGTAATATCTCAGGACCTAACCTCACAGCGTCACACAGATGAATCTGCCACTCACCGACCCCCGAATCCTCACACATCGTCCCCGCATCTCACACTGCGTGGTGTAATCAGAAATTTCCCCATAGCCAATGCCCAGCACCCCGAGGCTTTTGATTCATTGTGAAAGGAGGAACATCCAGCCCCCATCTGTGGAAGTACAGACCTGGGTCAAATCCCCGATACTGACAGCTACATAGGCCCAGTGTTTCCCAGGGTTACAGCTCAAGCAGCAACTCGCCCAGGACTCCTTGTTGCCAGTAATATGCTGCTGTGTCTCGGCCATTCAGACTTCAAACACCAACACTCCGACATCAACCTGTGTCGGAACGGGAACCTGATGAACCTCTGACTGGGCCAGAGATCGGGCTGGAAAACCTGGGCGCGGGGCAACAGCAGGCGGGTATAATGTTACCCATTGTCTCCACTAGATAAACTGAACACATTTTATCATTGTGCTATTGTTAAATGAGATCTTGCCCAGCACAATTGCCCGTCACATTTCCTGCAGGCGAATAGGAATAAAACATTTTAAATGTAAAATTGAAAGTCATGTGTTGGAAACTCGGTACATCAGATTGGATGTGTGGAAAGATAAACTGTGGAAGACCCAGTATCTGAACCGGGACTGTCCAAGACGCTGCCCGATCTGCTGAAGATTTCCACCATTTTCTCTTTTTACTTTAAATGATGCACAACTATTAACTGATTACACGATATTTGTGACGGTCAGAACAAATTAGCACAAATGTAATACCAATATTCATTAGTTTTCTCTTCAATCCAATACAGGGATAATGCAGTCAATGCTCACAACATCCATCCCACCCCACTATCAATCTGTATTCTCTGCTTCCAACCCTCCTTCCGACAACGATTAATACAGCAGACATTTTAACTTTGAAGCTAAAATCGCAATGGCTGTCTTTAACTTACTACGTGCTGTATTCAATAAACCCTCCGGTAGTTCCAGGTAACAAACACCGATTTCAGTATCAACTCAGTGAGTCAAAAATACGTCATAATGAAGACAACGGCAGAAGAGAGATTGTTGATATATAATCGTTAATGGGATACAGGCTGGACAGATGTTGACCAAGATGGTGTATATATATATATATATCTTTGTGGTGGTGGGATACAGGCTGGACAATGGTTGACCAAGATAGTTACACTTACATCCTTCATATACATGAGTAAAAATCTTTACGTTTCCGTCTAAATATGCAATGTGCAATTTATAGTACTTTGTAATAAATAGTATGTTCAACAATAGAACATAAGATACGATTTTGTCAGCATGAATTAATCATTCTCATAGCCTGGTGGAAGAAGCTGTCCCGGATCCTGTTGATGTCCTGGCTTTCATGTTGCGGAAACACGAGGAAATCTGCAGATGCTGGAAACTCAAACAGCACACACAAAATGCTGGTGGAGCACAACAGGCCAGGTGGCATCTATAAGGAAAAGCACTGTCCACGTTTCGGGCCGAGACCCTTCGTCAGGACTAACTGAAAGGAAAGATAGTAAGAGATTTAAAAGTAGTGAGGGGAGGGGGAACTGCGAAATGATAGGAGAAGACCGGAAGGGGTGGGATGAAGCTAAGAGCTGGAAAGGTGATTGTTGAAAGTGATACGGAGCTGGAGAAGGGAAAGGATCATGGGACGGGAGGCCTAGGAAGAAAGAAAGGAGGGGCGGGGGGGAACACCAGAGGGAGATGGAGAACAGGGAAACAACTGCATATGTCAGGGATGGGGTAAGAAGGGGAGGAGGGGCATTAACGAAAGTTAGAGAAGTCAGTGCTCATGCCATCAGGTTGGAGGCTACCCAGCCGGTATATAAGGTGTTGTTCCTCCAACCTGAGTTTGGATTCATTTTGACAGTAGAGGAGGCCATGGATAGACATATCAGAATGGGAATGGGAGGTGGAATTAAAATGTGTGGCCACTGGGAGATCCTGCTTTCTCTGGCAGACCGAGCGCAGGTGTTCAGCGAAATGGTCTCCCAGCCTGCGTCGGGTCTCACCAATATATAAAAGGCCACACCGGGAGCACCGGACGCAGTATACCACACCAGCCGACTCACAGGTGAAGTGTCGCCTCACCTGGAAGGACTATCTGGGGCCCTGAATGGTGGTGAGGGAGGAAGTGTAAGGGCAGGTGTAGCACTTGTTCCGTTTATAAGGATAAATGCCAGGAGGGAGATCGGCGGGAAGGGATGAGGGTACGAATGGAGAAGGGAGTCGCGTAGGGAGCGATCCCTGCGAAAAGTAGAAAAGGGGGGGAGGAGGAAAGATGTTCTTGGTAGTGGGATCCCGTTGGAGGTGACGGAAGTTACGAAGAATTATACGTTGGACCTGGAGGCTGGTGGCGTGGTAGGTGAGGACGAGGAGAACCCTATCCCGAGTGGGGTGGCGGGCGGATGGGGTGAGGGCTGATGTGCGGGAATTGGGAGAGATGCGTTTTTTAGAGCAGATTTGATGGTGGAAGAAAGGAAGCCCCTTTGTTTAAAAAACGAAGACATCTCCTTCGTCCTGGAATGAAAAGCCTCATCCTGAGAGCAGTTGCGGCGGAGACGGAGGAATTGTGAGAAGGGGATAGCATTTTTGCAAGAGACAGGGTGGGAAGAGGAATAGTCCAGGTAGCTGTGAGAGTCAGTCGGCCTATAGTAGATATCAGCAGATAAGACGTCTCCAGAGATGGAGACAGAAAGATCAAGAAAGGGGAGGGAGGTGTCTGAAATGGACCAGGTAAATTTGAGGGCAGGGTGAAAGTTGGAGGCAAAGTTAATGAAGTCAACGAGCTCAGCATGCGTGCAGGAGGCAGACCCAATGCAGTCGTCGAAGTAGCGAAGGAAAAGAGGGACACGGAAACCCGTATAGGCTTGGAGCATGGACTGTTCCACAAAGCCAACAAAAAGGCAGGCATAACTGGGACCCATGCGGGTGCCCATGGCTACACCCTTGGTTTGGCGGAAGTCGGAGGAGCCAAAGGAGAAACTACACTGGACGTCCATGGTTCCTCCGGCGGTTTGTTCTTAGATAGATAGATAGATAGGTAGATACTTTATTCATCCCCATGGGGAAATTCAACTTTTTTTCCAATGTCCCATACACTTGTTGTAGCAAAACTAATTACATACAATACTTAACTCAGTAAAAAATATGATATGCATCTAAATCACTATCTCAAAAAGCATTAATAATAGCTTTTAAAAAGTTCTTAAGTCCTGGCGGTAGAATTGTAAAGCCTAATGGCATTGGGGAGTATTGACCTCTTCATCCTGTCTGAGGAGCATTGCATCGATAGTAACCTGTCGCTGAAACTGCTTCTCTGTCTCTGGATGGTGCTATGTAGAGGATGTTCAGAGTTTTCCATAATTGACCGTAGCCTACTCAGCGCCCTTCGCTCAGCTACCGATGTTAAACTCTCCAGTACTTTGCCCACGACAGAGCCCGCCTTCCTTACCAGCTTATTAAGACGTGAGGCGTCCCTCTTCTTAATGCTTCCTCCCCAACACGCCACCACAAAGAAGAGGGCGCTCTCCACAACTGACCTATAGAACATCTTCAGCATCTCACTACAGACATTGAATGACGCCAACCTTCTAAGGAAGTACAGTCGACTCTGTGCCTTCCTGCACAAGGCATCTTTGGTCTGTATAACCCGTGTTAGTATGGAGAGCGGGATTTTACACCATATTCCAGGTACAATCTCAACAAAACCCAAATAATTGTTGCGGTAATTACCACACTTAAACACAAGAAAGCTTGCAAATGCTGGAAATCCAAAGCAATGCACGCAAAATGCTGAAGGAATTCAGCACAACAGGCAGTATCTGTGGAAAAGAGTAGACCGTTTGTCTACTGAACGTTCGAAATCTGCAGATGCTGGAAACTCAAACAACACACACAAAATGCTGGTGGAACACAGCAGGCCGGGCAGCATCTATAAGGAGAAGCACTGTCGACGTTTCGGGCCGAGACCCTTCGTCAGGACTAACTGAAAGGAAAGATAGTAAGAGATTTAAAAGTAGTGAGGGGAGGGGGAACTGCGAAATGATAGGAGAAGACCGGAGGGGGTGGGATGAAGCTAAGAGCTGGAAAGGTGATTGGTGAAAGTGATACCGAGCTGGAGAAGGGAAAGGATCATGGTTTCGGGAGGCCTAGGCGGAAAGAAAGGTGGGGGGGGGGGGGACACCAGAGGGAGATGGAGAACAGGCAAACAACTAAATATGTCAGGGATGGGGTAAGAAGGGGAGGAGGGGCATTAACGGAAGTTAGAGAAGTCAATGTTCATGCCATCAGGTTGGAGGGTACACAGCCAGTATACAGGGTGTTGTTTCTCCAGCCTGAGTGTTGCCTCATCTTGACAGTAGAGGAGGCCATGGATAGACAGATCAGAATGGGAATGGGACGTGGAATTAAAATGTGTGGCCACTGGGACATCTTGCTTTCTCTGGCGGACAGAGCGTAGGTGTTCACCGAAACGATTTAGCCAATTTAATCCTCGCTGATAGCTCCAAACGCCTTGTTACGACTCATCCTCCAGGCCTCAGTTGGGCGAATCTAATCTTTTGATCCTATCTCTCTTGCTTCCTTGACTCTACTTAATAGAAGAGACCTCTTCTAGTTCACGGGCCTTCAGCAGATCCTCCTCAGATTAGCCAAGTCATTAATGAAGGTCTTCTGTGCGAAGTCTCTCACCGCCAGTCCCAAAACAGAGATCTACAGGCAACCTCGCATCGCGCCCGAGCGTCAAATAGTCCGGCGAGTGTCCAGGACCTTCATTCTGTGCCCAGCTGTACCCGCCGACCAAATGCCTGGTATGGTGACTGTATGTGTTCCTCTTGTTGGTATCCATGGCTCCGAGCAGGTCTCGCCGTATCCGGTTGAAACCCCCAGGCTGGGGATCATCCTGAGGGCGATGAGGCGGGGTTTCCACTGGATCAGTCCTTCGCGAATCTCCTGTGTTACCCACAGAATCTAAGGGACGGGCGGACAGCACGCAGGTTCTTGAGCCGTGATTTTAGAGAAGAACATTACAGCACAGAAACAGGCCCTTCCGCTCTTCTTGGCTGTGCCGAACCATTTTTCCACCCAGTCCCACTGACCTGCACCTGGACCATATCCCTCCATACACCTTTCATCCAGGTACCTGTCCAAGATTTTCTTAAGTGTTAAAAGTGAGCCCGCATTCACCACTTCAGCCGGCAGCTCATTCCACACTCCCACCACTCTCTGTGTGAAGACGCCCCGCCCCGATGTTGGCTTTAAACTTTCCCCCTTCACCCTTCACTCATGTCCTCTGCTTTTGTTTCTCCCCTGGCCTCAGTGGAAAAAGCCTGCTCGCAAATTGACCATAAATCCTGCCTCTCGCGATCTTCTCGAACATCCTTCCCACCGCTGAGGTAAAGCTCACTGGTGTATAATCTCCTGGGTTAATTTAATTATTCGTTCATTCATTTCTGTCATCAATTTACTCATTTATTTGCTTCGTCTGTCTGTCTGTTTGTTTATTCTGCAGCTGCGTTCGCCCGGAGAATAGAGACGATTGTCTCACCAATCCGCACAGGTAAAGTCCACCACAACGAGAGGAAGGACAGATCGGGGCTGTATTTTGGACAGTATTTTAATATCAAATGACACCCGAGTTACTGACTCAGAGACGGGGGACTGACTGTCACGTGACAGCTTAAGGATTATAGTTCAACTTAGCAAGTAAATCAAAGTCAAAGTAAAATATATTATCAGTGTACATACATACACGTCACCACAAGCACCCTCAGATTCTTTTACTGTGGGCATATTAGCAAATCTATAGAACTGTAACTGTAAACAGGATCAATGTAACTGTGCAAATGCAGATATAAATAAATAACAAGAAATCACGACTATGAGATAACAGGATAACAGGGTCCTTAAATTAGCGTGATTACCTCCTTTTGGTGAAGAGTCTGATGGTTGAGGGTCAGTGACTGTTCTTGATTCCGGTGCTGCCAGTCCCGAGGCAGCTTTACCTTCTACCTCATGGCAGCGGCGGGAAAAGTGCACACACTGGGTCGTGAGGATCTTTGTGATGGTTGATGATGCTTTTCTCCGACGCGTTTCATGTGGATCTGCTCAATGGTTTCGAGGGTTGTGCCCGTGACGTGCTGGGACGACTGCGCCACCTGCTGGGTGATTTGCCGCTCGAAGACATTGGTCTTCCCACACGATGTCTGACTGTAGACTCTCAGTGCACTTCCCGCAACACATCCACAGAGGTTTGCCGAGGTATTTCATGACATGCCGGATCTCGTCAGGCTCCTGAGGAAATAAAACAGTTCTCGTGCTTTCCACGCAATTACATCTCTACTGTGGCCGCAGGACTAGTTTTATGAGAGAGTGGCTCTCAGAAATTTAAAGTTACTGACCTTCTCCACCTCTGATCCTCTGATAATTACTGGTTCATGGCCCTTTGGTTTCTCAAAGGCCGAACATTTATGTGATGATTACGGAGCTTTGTTTGTGACTCTCGCTCCAATGAAAACAATTTAATATCACACATAGAGCTGTACAGTGCAGGAGCAGAGCCTTCGCCATCGAAAAAAAAGTAAATCACATGCCCTCTCCATGACCCGGTGGAACTGACGCCGCGCCCTCCTCTTCATGAGCTGTCATTCATTTGCCATTAGGACCAATACATCGGTCACGATCGGAATTTGGTCTACAGCTTCCTAGCTGAAATGATTGGACTGCAGTAGAAAGGAATAATTCCATTCCTCTTTCAGTTCTATTGGCAGAGCCCGTGTCTCGTGTCAATGTAAACATCAACTATTACACTCTCAGAAAAACAACGATACAGTTGTATTCCCCTGTGACGCTAAGGGCTTAATTCAGATAGAACATGCTGAGAAGACATCTAACCGACCCAATATATTGTAGGTACGCAGTTAGATCATTACGTTAGTTTACACTCAATATCACCGATCACAGAAACAGCATACAATCTCTATTTCTGTTGTAGATGGGTCAGGGGACATCAGGGTTCAGCCTCAGGGTCCGGTTGTCACAGATACTGTCACACGTCTGAAATTAACATGTTCTGTCCAGTCAGTTCCCAATGCTGACCCTAGATGGCGCAGTGGAGCTGACAGCAGACAGGACAGGGCGACACCATCGAGTCAGTTGTCAACGTTGCCAGTGGAAATTGTACTTGCCAGGTTCAGAACAACGTAACAGTGAAACGCAGCGGCTTTTCTGTAAAGATCAGCCGGCCGAGTAAAGGAAAGGTTTGCTGATATTCCACTTCAATCGACCGCTTAATCGTCCAAGTAATTTTATTTTGCAATTTTGCAATTTTCATGCTGTGGTCTTCTGTCGACGTCGGTCACCAGAGGAAAAAAAATATGTAGTGAATATGGAGCAGAGTTGCAGATATCATGGAGAGTCGGAAGGGATTTATTTAGAAGTCAACTTGCCGAAAACTTAAAATGTTCATTGAATTGTACGGCAAATAATATTTTATGTGTCCCAGAGGACAGAGAACTAAAGAGCAAGTAGAACTCTCCAGTTAAAATTATGGAGTGCCCTGTCTGCCTTTCTGCCTCAGTAACCGAGGGTCGGTGCTTGTCATCAGGATCGCTCAAAGCCGCTCTTCACAGTAGCAGCTTCACTTGACATCACCACATATTGTCGAGTGAAACTCCTGACGTTTTGAGAAGTAGATGCGTTTCTCAGAATACAGATCCCCGAGCAGTGCAAGCCTGACTTCACTAAGTTAAGGAAGCTACCCCTTTGTGAATAAAATACAGCCTCCGGACCCAGTGAGCGAACCAATCTTGGAGCCAATTACCGGGTGTATGAGTAATATCACATTAAGGGGTAGAAACACAAACCGGTGGAAAGACTCAGCAGGTCGGTCAGCATCTGTAAAAGGAGAAACAGGAGTCCAGATTGCAGTGCAGGACGGGAAGGCGGGAAACAACAAAGCGGCACTAAAATATAAAATTAACCTTCACCGGAGCGGGAGGGACATGGGGCCGAAGGGATTCGTCCAGCAGTTCTGACAGAGGATCTTGGACTTGAAATCCTTACCTTTCCTTCTCCACAGAGCCTGCCTGACCATCTGAGTGTATTCCGGGATTTCCTTTTTCTTGATATTTCCAACATCCCCAGCGCCTACGTTGTCATAATATCCAGTCAAATCAAGTTTATAGGCGAAAAGAAAGATCCCTTCAGGTAACCCGTCCTGATGGGTGACCACTGGGAGATCCGGATTTTTCAGGTGATCGAAGCTTAGGTCCTCGGCAACAGGGTCTCCCAATCCTTGCCGGGTCTCACCGCTCTCTGTCTGTAAATCCGTCAAGACCGTACACCCCTCTATCCGAACCTCCCCTCCCCTTTACCCTTCCCTGTCTCTGAAGCACCCGGCAAGTACTACACATCTCCCCATTTCTGTCCCCTACAACCACCCTGTCTCAGTAAACACCTCCATTGCTGCTTCCGTCAGAGTCTGAGTAACCCTCTCCGGTCCCGAGAACCTTCCCCATCTGTGCAACTGTGTACACTGTTAATAAAAAAAATTAAGATTCCCGGGGAGATCTGGACCTTCTGTTGTGAAGATGCATTTTTTACCCGCTGCGTTACTATTTGTAGATGGGACAGAATTACAAGTTTAAATCCGTTGTGTTTGGGTAATCCTGTTTTGATTTCAGGAATCATCTACCCAGGGTGGAAGTTGAAGTCCCAAGGAAAACAACGTTAAGGTTAAAGTCACTTGTGACGAACAAGGGAATTCCTCAAAGAAGAACATGGATAAATGACGACAAACACATCCAGGATAATGACAGGAGGTCTCAATCTTCAGAAAAAGCTAATCTGAACATCGCCCATCTTCACAGAAAGGACACAGGAAAATATAAATGTACCGTAAGCAATGATTTCAGTTGTGACCGCGCTGAGATCTACCTTCAAGCAGATAGCTCATTACGTCAAACTGTCTTCCGGATTACTGATTACAGAAACAATGATTACAGATGTGACACTAGAGGGCGCAATGGGACATGTTATGGACAGGACAGGACTACGCTACCGAGTCGGTAATCAACGTTGACCGTAAAATTATACTTGTCAGGTTGAGTACAAGGAAACCATCAAACACAGCGGCCTTTCTGTTAAGATCACTGTGCCGGGCAAGTGAAAGTTTCAGTCGATATTCAACATCCAACCACCGCTTCAACATCCGAGCAATTTTATTTTGCAACTTTCACGCTATTCTATACTGTCTACTTTAATCGTCAGAGAATAAAGAAGCTGCGTTGTCAGGGACGGGGAAGATGGAGCAGATATACCACAGGGCCTTAAGGGACATATTTGTAAGTCAAAGAGCCAGGTTTATTTTAAAACCAATTTGACTTAGATGCTTATTTAAGTCTACAGCGAATAATGTCTCATGCTTGCCAGAACATTTTAACTCTTTATTTATTAAAAAAAAAATGGAGAACCGTGCCGGTTTATCTGCCTCTGTCACAGAGGGACGTTCTGTACCCAATGCTTGTAAACAGGATTGCCCACCGCTTCTCTTCACACCGGCAGCTTCATTTGAAATCGCCACCGACTGTGCAGTGAAGCTCCTGAAGTCTTGAGAAGCAGATCTGTTTCTCAGAGTACAGACCTCCGAGCAGGGCGGGCGTGACTTCACGAAGTTAAGGAATCGATCCGTTTGTGAACGAAGTTCAGCTGCTGGACATACTAAATGAACCAAAATTAAATCAAATTAAATTAAGCCAGCAGTGAAAAAAAAAGACCGACAAAATAAATCCGCAGAATTGTGGCCGGGAACTCCTTTTCAGAAACTCCATTTCCTAAATTGGTCTACAGAGCCCAGCTGGTGTGATTGGACTGCAGTAGAAAGGAGTGATTCCATTCCTCTTTCAGTTCTATTTGCAGTGCCCGTGTCTCGTGTCACTGTAAGCATCAACTCTTATACTCTCAGATAAAAAAATACAACGATAAAGTTGTATTCACCTGTGACACTAAGGGCGCAATTCAGATAAAAAATGGTGAGAAGCCATCTGACTGAGACAATAACTCTGTTTTCAGAAAAAGCTATTCTGAACATTACGCGTTTCATCAGAAATGACACAGGAAAATATAGACGTACCGTCATTATTGATTACAGCAGCGACAGTGCAGAGATCTACCTGAAAGTTAATTGTAGGTACGCAGGTAGCTCATTACATTAGTTTACATTCAATGTTACCTATCACAGAAACAGCATACAATCTCTATTTCTGTTGCAGACGGGCCAGACAACATCAGGATTCAGCCGCAGGGTCCGGTTGTCACAGATACTGTTACAAGTCTGAAATCAACTTGTTCTGTCTAGTCAGTTCCCAATACTGACTATAGGTGGCGCAATGGAGCAAATAATCAGCAGACAGGACAGAGGACACCATCGAGTCATTTATCAATGTTGATAAATAAGTGGAAATTATACTTCCCAACACAGCAGCCTTTTTGTAAAGATCACTTAACCGTAAATGATCAATTAATTTTATTTTGCAATTTATGGAGCGGAGATGCAGATACCATGGAAGGCCTGGAGTGATTTATTTAGAAGTCAATTTGCCGGAAATTTAATATCTTCATTTAAGCCTACGGCGATGAGTATTTCATGTTTCCCAGAGGATGGAGAACTAAAGAGCAGGCGGAACTATTCGGTTAAAATTACGGGGAGCCATGTCGGCTTATCTGCTTTGGTACCCGAGGGACATACTGTGCCCAGGCCTGTAAGCAGGATCGCTCAAAGCCGTTCTTCACAGTAGCAGCTTCAGTTGACGTCACGACGTAGTGTCGAGTGAAACTCCTGACGTTTTGAGAAGTCGATGCGTTTCTCAGAATACAGATCCCCGAGCAGTGCAAGCTTGATTTCACGAAGTTAAGGAAACAACCCCTTTGTGAATAAAATACAGCCGTTGTACATATTGAAGGAATTAATCTTGGAGCCAGTTACCCGGGGTATAAGTCACATAACATTAGGGGGCAGAAACAGAATCTGATGGAGACAGTGAGCAGGTCGGGAAGCATCTGTGAAAGGAAAAACAGAAGTCGACATTGCAATGCAGGACTGGGAGGTGAGGAAACAATGAAGTATTAAATGAATCTTCACCGGAGAGAGAGGGAAATGGGGCCGACGGGACTCGTGCAGCAGTTCTGACAGAGCATCTTCGACTTGAAATCTTAACCGTTCCTTATCCACGGAGGCTGCTCGACAACCTGATTGTATTGCTGGGAGTGTGAAAACAACTCTCAGATCATTTTAAGAAGTGTGTTCGATGATTTACAACGATAGCGAGGGAGATTGAACCCGCATCACCCAATTGTTACAACCCAGCCGGGTCCCTGATTGGAGAGAGGTTGGAGCAGTCGGCTAAGCCAGCATCCTTTTGCTATACTTGCACTGATGATCAGTGAAGTGGGGATGGTATTTCCAATCCTGGCTGACTGTGGCCTGCTGCTGATGTAATCAAGGACCGAGGTGCCGAGCGCCGCCTAGAGGTTGGAACTGGAATCATGTTGCTGAGTACTGAGGTAATGATTGTGTTCAATTCTGATCTGGTCGCAATCAACAGCTGTTGTGTGCTGGGGCAGCAGGCTGAGGGTAGCAGACACCAACAGAATCAACAAACTCATTCTTAAGGCCAGTGATGTTGTGGGGGTGGAACTGGACTCTCTGACGGTGGTGTCTGAATAGAGGATGCTGTCCAAGTTGCATGCCATCTTGGACAACGACTCCCATCCACTCCATAATGTACTAGTTAGGCACAGGAGTACGTTCAGCCAGAGACTCATTCCACCGAGATGTAACACTAAGCGTCATAGGAAGTCATTGCTGCCTGTGGTCATCAAACTTTACAACTCCTCCCTCGGAGTGTCAGACACCCTGAGCCATTAGGCTGGTCCTGGACATATTTACACTTGGCACGATTAACTTATTATTTAACTATTTATGATTTTATATTGCTATGTTCCTGCACTATTCTTGGTTGGTGCGGCTGTAACGAAACCCATTTTCCCTCGGGATCAATAAAGTATGCCTGTCTGTCTGTCTGACGTAGGTTGTTGTGCTGTTCCAGGTGGACCAGGTGGAGAGCCAGTTAGAAATGCAATACCGTTGAACTGTTGTTGTGGTCGGTAACTTGCAGGGGGATTCAGATCTTTGCAGAGCCACGAGTTGACTCAGGCGATGACCAGCCTCTTAAAGCCCTTTATCTCAGAGTATGTGAGTGCCAATGGGCCACAAAACTCTGTGCAAAGAAACTTCCCCATGCACCTCCTTCAAATCTCACCCTTCCCCCCTCTAATATATAACCCCCGATATTTGACAATTCTACAATGGGTGAATTATGCTGATTGTCTATCTTAACTGTGCATGCCATAATATTATGAACCTCCGTCGCAGCGATTCCTGAGTTTCTGTTTTACTGCATAGACCTCTGTCATTAACCGAGGCGCCCATGGACCCTCGGCTGGGAACCCGTGAGCGATATCCGGGCGGCTTCCAACACCCCGGAGAGGATAACACGGGATTAACCGAACTCTCTAAAACGCACACGGTCCTCTGATCGAGGTAGCATCCTGGTGAACTTCCTTGGCGCCCTCTCCAATGCTCCAGAACGCTCCGGTTCCAAACAATTTTCAAACTCCACCCCCACATCTCGTCATCAGTCTGCGTCTGTCCAGTCTGAACTCTGTTTCTTAACTGCAACAGTAGTTGTAATTGAACCAGAAATTCGGTCAAAACAAACTAGTTCGTCCTCCGTCGATCACTACCACCACCCCACAGATCATGGTGAACAAAATACAGGCAGTTTTACACATCGATTTAAATAATAGCTTGTTTTTCCATCATGTCTGGTGTTTGTACTAAGTACAATACTCACACCGCACACAAGACCCTCTCAACCCATTCTCAACCATTGAATCAGTTCCATGGGAATGTATTAAATATAGATAGATAGATAGATAGATAGATAGATAGATAGATAGATAGATAGATAGATAGATAGATAGATAGATAGATAGATAGATAGATAGATACTTTATTCATACCCATGGGGAAATTCAACTTTTTTTCCAATGTCCCATACACTTGTTGTAGCAAAGCTAATTACATACAATACTTAACTCAGTAAAAAATATGATATGCATCTAAATCACTATCTCAGAAAGCGTTAATAATAGCTTTTAAAAAGTTCTTAAGTCCTGGCGGTAGAATTGTAAAGCCTAATGGCATTGGGGAGTATTGACCTCTTCATCCTGTCTGAGGAGCATTGCATCGATAGTAACCTGTCGCTGAAACTGCTTCTCTGTCTCTGGATGGTGTTATGTAGAGGATGTTCAGAGTTATCCATAATTGACCGTAGCTTACTCAGCGCCCTTCGCTCAGCTACCGATGTTAAACTCTCGAGTACTTTGCCCACGACAGAGCCCGCCTTCCTTACCAGCTTATTAAGACGTGAGGCGTCCCTCTTCTTAATGCTTCCTCCCCAACACGCCACCACAAAGAAGAGGGCGCTCTCCACAACTGACCTATAGAACATCTTCAGCATCTCACTGCAGACATTGAATGACGCCAACCTTCTTAGGAAGTACAGTCGACTCTGTGCCTTCCTGCACAAGGCATCTGTGTTGGCAGTCCAGTCTAGCTTCTCGTCTAACTGTACTCCCAGATACTTATAGGTCTTAACCTGCTTCACACATTCTCCATTAATGATCACTGGCTCCATATGAGGCCTAGATCTCCTAAAGTCCACCACTATCTCCTTGGTCTTGGTGATATTGAGACGCAGGTAGTTCGAGTTGCACCATATCACAAAGTCCTGTATCAGTTTCCTATACTCCTCCTCCTGTCCATTCCTGACACACCCCACTATGGCCGTGTCATCAGCGAACTTCTGCACATGGCAGGACTCCGAGTTATATTGGAAGTCTGATGTGTACAGGGTGAACAGGACCGGAGAGAGTACGGTTCCCTGCGGCGCCCCTGTGCTGCTGACCACCGTGTCAGACCTACAGTCTCCCAGCCGCACATACTGAGGTCTATCTGTCAAGTATTCCACTATCCAATCCACCATGTGAGAGTCTACTCCCATCTCCGTTAGTTTGTGCCTTAAGATCTTGGGCTGGATGGTGTTAAAGGCACTAGAGAAGTCAAGCACAACTGACCCCCTCTAGGTGAGAGAGTGATTTGTGCAGCAAATACGTGATAGCATCCTCCACTCCCACCTTCTCCTTATACGCAAACTGAAGAGGATCCTGGGCGTGCCTGGTTTGTGGCCTCAGATTCTGTATTATCAGCCGCTCCATGGTCTTCATAACGTGCGACGTCAAGGCAACAGGTCTGAAGTCATTCAACTCCTTTGGTTGTGGTTTCTTCGGTACCGGGACAATACAGGATGTTTTCCACTGTCTGGGTACTCTTCTCTGCTCCAGGCTCATGTTGAAGATGCGCTGTAGTGGTTCTCCCAGCTCAGTCGCGCAGGCCCTCAGTAATCGTGGGGAAACTCCATCCGGTCCAGCCGCCTTGCTGGTACAGATCTTCCTCAGTTGACCTTCCACCTGTGCAGCCGTAATCCTGGGCGTGGGCAAGGTCTCCTGTGAGTGGCTATTTTCCTGTGAGGGAAGTAAGCCTGGTGTGGATTTCTGCGGTGAGGATGAGATTGAGCTGTCGAACCTGTTGAAGAAGTTGTTCAGCTGGTTCGCTTTCTCCACATCTCCACTTATGTTCGCCCCCCGCTTTGCACCGCATCCGGTGATGATCTTCATCCCATCCCACACCTCCTTCATGCTTTTTTTTCTGCAGCTTATGTTCTAGCTTCCTCCTATACTGCTCCTTTGCCCCCCTTATCTGTACTCTGAGTTCCTTCTGAACTCTTTTAAGCTCCAACATACGCTGCACACCCATCACCCAGCGAGTTTCCTGCAACTGAATCCTGTACTGGGGAGCTGCACAACAGAGGCCGCACCCAGTGTGACCATTCTGGAGAAGGTCAGGAGGACTGTGACCCTGCAATGTCTCGTTCATCTTTCATGAAAGGAGTGGGCAGCCGGAAAGACTATCGTCTCTCCGTGGAGTCCAAAAGATTTTCTTGCTGGCAAAAGTGACGTTTAATCGCTTTGTTCCTCATTTTCCTTGCTGACCGTCGCCCTCGGGGCGAGAACGGTTGTTAATGTGGGTGTGGGGTAGTGTGGGGTAGTAGTGTGAATAGTGGTCCGGATGATCCTGCAGAATAGCCCCGGCGAGTAACTGTGCTGCATTCCATAGACACTACACCCATCGGCCATTCCCTGCTGGTACTGGAGGAAGGGAAGGTGCATGTTGTAATTGCATTCGTTTGCTCTGTCGCAGAGTTTAACACCTCACAGTCTGCTAATAATAGATAAGTCAGAAAGACGAAACTGTGGTCATTACTTCCTCATAGGTTCTTCAGCAGTTCAATTGAACCAGGAATACTCTCAAGACAACCCAGTTCCTCCTCCATCGATCACTCACCCCCCCCCCCCCCCTACCAACCCACAGGCCAATTCATGTTGAAAAACATAATGACTGTTTCACAGATCCCAGTAAGAAATAGCTTGTTAATCCATCAGGACTGTCGGTTGTAATACACAGCGTATTGACACTTCACGGGAGCCATTCTCAACAGACTCTCAAGCATTGAATCAGTTCCACAGGGCTGTAGTAATTATTAAAACATGGGCCACACACCCATCACCCAGCAAGTTTCCTGCAACTAGGCTTGTTTCCCAAGTTTCCATCATACTTAGAGGTACCGACTAGAGAGGATGAAATATTAGATCTCCCATCGGGAAACGAGTTAGGACAGGTGACGCAGGTGTGTGTAATGTGGAACAGTTTGATTCCAGGGATCAAAACAGCATTAGGTTCAACTTGATCATGGATAACGATAGATCTGGTCCTCGAGTTGAGGTTGTAAACTGGAAAAAAAAACAATTTTGAAGAAATGAGGAAGGATATAAAAAGCGTGGATTTGGACAGGTTGTTCTTTGCCAAGGATGTCGTTGGTAAGTAGGAGGCCTTGAAAGGAGAAATTGTGAGAGTACAGAGTTTGTATGTTCCTGTCAGGATTAAAAGCAAAGTGAATAAAGATAAGGAACCTTGGTTCTCACTGGATATTGGAACTCTGATAAAGAAGAAGAGAGAGATGTATAACAGGTGTAGGAAACAGGGAGCAAATAAGGTACTGAAGGGCATAAAATGTGCAAAAAATACTTAAGAAAGAAATCAGGAGGGGTAAAAGAAGTCATGAAGTAGCTTTGGCAGTCAAGGTGAAGGATAATCCAAAGTGTTTTTAACAGATATATTTAAAGCAAAAGGATAATAAGGGATAAATCTGGTCTTCTTGAAGATTAGAGTGGTCGGCTATGTATAGAACCAAAATAAACGGGGGAGATCTTTAATGTTTTTTTGCGTCTGTATTTACTAAGGAAACTGGCATGGAGTCAATCAAAATAAGGCAAACAGGTAGTGAGTTCATGGAAATTTGGATTCTCATTGAGCTTGACTTCCAAAGCTACCTCATCTCTTACATAGAACATAGAACATAGAACAATACAGCACATTACAGTCACTTCGGCCCACAATGTCGTGCCGACCCTCAAACCGAGCCTCCCATATAAACCCCCACCGTAAATTCCACCATATACCTGTCTAGTAGTCTCTTAAACTTCACTAGTGCATCTGCCTCCACCATTGACTCAGGCAGTGCATTCCACGCACCAACCACTCTCTGTGAAAAACCTTCCTCTAATATCCCCCTTGAACTTCCCTCCCCTTACCTTAAAGCCATGTCCTCTTCTATTAAGCAGTTGTACCCTGGGGAAGAGGCGTTGGCTGTCCATTCTATCTATTTCTCTTAATATTTAGCATACCTCCATCATGTCTCCTCTCAGCCGCCATCTCTCCAAAGAGTAAAGCCCTTAATCTCTGAGCAAAATTCATACTCTCTAAACTCTCCAACCTTGTAAATCTAGTCTGTATCATTTTCAATGCTTCTACATCGTTCCTATAGCGAGGCGACCAGAACTGGACACAATACTCCAAGTGTGGCCTTACCAGATATTTTAGAGCTGCGTCATTTCCTCGCGACTCTTAAACTCTGTCCCTCGACTTATGAAAGCTAATACCCCATAAACTTTCTTAACCACCCTATCTACCTCTGAGGCAACTTTCAGGGATCTGTGGGCATGTACACCCAGATCCCTCTGCTCCTCCACACTCCCATGTATCTTGCCATTTACTTTGTAAACTGCCTTGGAGTTTGTCCTTCCAAAGTGTACCACCTCACACTTCTCCGGGTTGAACTCCATCTGCCACTTCTCAGCCGACTTCTGCATCTTATCAATGTCTCTCTGAAATCTTCGACAATCCTCTACACTAGCCACAACACCACCAACCATTCTGTCCTCTGCAAACTTTCTAAACCCACCCCTTTACCCTCACATCCAGATCCTTAATAAAAATTAAATCTTTAATAAAAGAATCCTCAACCGATTCTTGTGGGACACCACTAGTCACAACCCTCCAATCCGAATGTACTCCCTCCACCACGACCCTCTGCCTTCTGCAGGCAAGCCAATTCTGAATCCACCTGGCCAAACCTCCCTGGATCCCATGCCTTCTGACTTTCTGAATAAGCCTACCGTGTGGAACCTTGTCAAATGCCTTACCTAAATCCATGTAGCTCAATCCACGGCACTACCTTCATCTATATGCCTGTACACCTCCTCAAGGAACACTATCAGGCTTGTTTGGCACGATCTGCCCTTCAGAAATCCATGCCGATTGTCCCTTATCCGACCATGATTCTCTAAATGTCCATAGATCCTATCTGTAAGAATCTTTTTCAAAAGTATTCCCACCACAGACGTAAGGCTCACTGGTCTATAATTAGCCAGACTGACCCTACTACCTTTTTTGAACAAGGGGATAATAGTCGCCTCCCTCCAAACCTCTGGTACCATTCCCGTGGACAACGAGGACTTAAAGATCCTAGCCAGAGGATCTGCAATCTCTTCCCTCGCCTCGTGAAGCAGCCTGGAGAATATTCCGTCAGGCCCCAGAAACTTATCCGGCCTAATGTATTTTAACAACTCCAACACCTCCTCTCCCTTAATATCAACATGCTCCAGAACATCAACCTCACTCATATTGTCCTCTTCGTCACCTAGTTCCCTCTCATTGGTGAATACCGAAGGGAAGTATTCATTGAGGACCTCGCTCACTTCCACAGCCTCCAGGCAAATTTTTCCACTTTTATCTCTAATCGGTCATCCCTTCATTCCTATCATCCTTTGGTTCTTCACATAAATGAAGAATGCCTTGGGGCTTTTCCTTTACCCTTCATGCCAAAGCCTTCCTATGCCCCCTTCTTGCTGTCCTCAGACCCTTCTTAAGCTCCTTTCTTGCTACCCTATATTCCTCAATAGACCCATCTGATCCTTGCTCCCCAAACCTCATGTATGCTGCCTTCTTCCACCTGACTAGATTTTCCGCCTCACTCTCACCCATGGGTCCTTCATCCAACCATTCTTCATCTTCCTCACCGGGACAAATTTATTCCTGATATCCTGCAAGTGTTCCCTAAACATGGATTGACAGTGTGTTGTGAATGGATTGGGTGAGGTGTCAATTCTCTATGTACTACAGCCGACAGTCCTGAAGGAGTAACAAGCTATTACTTACATGGATCTGTAAACCTGACTGTATGTTCTTCACCATGAACTGGCCTGTGCGGGCGGGAGGGGGGGGGGGGGGCGTGGTAGGAGTGATCGATGGAAGGAGAACTGGGTTGTTTTGACAGTATGTGTAGTTCAATTGAACTGCTGAAGAACTATGAGGAAGTATATACCACAGTTTCCTATTTCTCTCTTATCCGTTGTTATCAGACTGTGTAGTGTTAGACCCTGCTGCAGAGCAAACGAATGCAATTGCAACGTGCAAGTTCCCTTCCTCCACCACCGGCACGTCATGGCCGATGTGTGCAGAGTCTGCAAAATGCAGCACAATTACTCGTCAGGACAATTCCATGGGAAACTCCGGAACACCACTCCCACAACGACCAACTAGCCCACCCCCACCCTAACAACCGTCCTCACCCTGAGGGCGAACGTCAGCAAGGTAAAAGAGGAACAAGATGATTAAAGACTACTTTTGTCCCCAAGATTCCCCGCCACTAGGAAATCAGTCTGAGTTGCCTGCGTCGCGGTTCGGGTCCGATTCCCGGAATGTCCTGCCTGAGACAACTTTGGTACAGCTTTCCCAGACAGCGTATGACAGTTTAAGGAGAGAGCCCAACACAAACCGCTCAGTGAGGGGTTTGTTAAGGGAGGGGTGATAAATTCCTGCCTTGCCAACAGCAACCAGACTCATCCCTTAAAATACAAACAATCCGCACCACACTTTGATGTAAACATTCCTCTGGGAATTGTTTTCCTGTGACCATTTCTTGCTGAGATATGTCTCAGAGCAGAGAATAAGCTCGCTGTGTAATCTATCAACACACAATGATATTGGAAAAATCAGCCCACCTCCCTTACCCCCAGAGCCCGAGAAAATCACCCCGTACTGCTAACCCTCTCTGCCCCTCACTCAGCCATCTAAATGATAACAACTGGATCTAGGTGCCTGGATCAAATTTAAAATCAGCACCAAGTCCATCAGCACTGACATATGGCCTTCAATCTGTTGTTTTGTGGCGGAGATACAGATGATTGTTTGATGATGAATTTCAAAAAATTACAAAAATAGTGCTCCTCATTTTCACCTGTTGGGAGATGGGTCTGTTCAATCCTGCGAATACTTGGCCCACACAGCTGCCTGTGACAAAAGATTGCCCGGTTTCATCAATCTCTGTTTAAAGAAATTCTTCCTCAACTTCCTTTTAAAAGTTCGCCCCTCAACCCTGAGGCCGTGTCCTCTGGTCTCAGAGTCTCCCAACACAGGAAACATCCTCTCAACACCCACTCTATCAATTCCTTTCACCGTTCGATCGGTTTCAGTGAGGCCACCCCTCAGGCCCAGAGTCATTGAAAGCTCTTCATGTGACATGCCATTCAATTCTGGAATAATTTCTGTGAACCTCCTTGAGCCCTTCTTCATTTTCAGCACATTGTTGGTCAGTTCAGGGGTTTAAACCTGCTTACAATGCTGCAAGTGAGGCCTCACCGGTGCGATATAAAGTTACCGAATCACATCCTTGCTTTTACATTCTAGTTCTCATGAAATGAATGCTAACACCTTCCTCATCAAACACCAAACCTGCATGTGAACCTTTAATGAATCTCCCCGAGGACTCCCAGGTCCCTTTGCAACCCTGTTTTTATTGTATTTTCTGTCCATCTGAATCTAGTGAACACTTTCATTTCATCTCCCAAATAGCATGTGGATATAATTCACAAAACTGCATCACATCTGCCATTTTTGTCCTTTCTCCCATTCTAAGTCCTTCCTTAGCCACTCTGCTTCATTTCCCTCCACCTGTCTTCAAATTGTCTGCAGCTCTACAGCAAAGCCATCAATACCATCACCCCGATCATTGACAATACGGTGAAAATGATAGCTCCCGAGAGAGACCCCTGTGGAACACCGCTTGTCACCGGCAGCCACATGATGGTCTAATCTCACATGACGGTCTGCGTGGGCTACGTGCCTGTTCCTATTCACGACTATTTCGTTTTTCTTCCAGCCACGTTGAGCTGTGCGAAACAAAGAGGGTCGAGCGAGCAAGTTTGAACCCAAGTTCAACAACGAAAATTATTTCACTGGGTTACAGTGAAACATCGACACGAGGGAGACTGATGGAAGAACCACATGAAGTGATCAAACTATGGGATCAATCAGCATTCAGCAAATAAGAAGCGACGTCACATGTCGGCGTATAGGAACATTGGAAAAGGGGGCTGAATCAGTGTCTCGGATGGATAAACATTCACTGTGCCAATTCACGCAGCAATCAGGAGTCAACTCAAGGTTTCAGCACCGTTCTCTATTTTATTGCATTGATTATTCAGCCATGAAGCGCGGAGTCGTCACTTTTGGTCTTTCAGCGACCGCTGACAAACCCGATTAACCAAAGAGATTTACAAGGATGTTGCCTGGATTGGGGAAAATGCCTTATGGGTATAGGTTCAGTCAAATTTGCTTTTTATCCTTGGAGCGACGGAGGACAGAGGTGTGTCAGATAATGAGAGGCATTGATCGTGCAAAAGCCAGAGTCTTTTCCCCAGGGCTGAAATGGCGAACACGATGGGCATAGGTTTATTGTGCTCGGACGTAGGTACAAGGAGATGCCAGGGGTACGTTTTTCACACAGAGAGTGATGGGTGCGTGGCGAGCGAAGGCCGATACAATGGGACTTTCAAGAGACTCTGAGATTGGTACGTAGAGCTCAGAACCATAGAGGGCTAAGCGGTAGGGTAATTCTTGGCACTTTCTGCAGTAGGTGACGTGTTGGGTAGAACGTTGCGGGCTGAAGGACCTCTAATGTTCTGTAGATTTCTATGTGCTATGTTCTGACGCTTACCTCATCACAGGACAACTGACAATGAACAATTAACCTTCCCGGACTTTGGATCATGAGATCTACAGATTTATTACAGATGACGCCGGACCTGATCTCCGAGCTCTGCTATGCTAACGCACCTGAGTTGAATAGGTTTAAGATATTTTGCTATATAGATCACACATTGCAGCACCTACACAACTGACCACGTAGTGAGAATAGAGTACGGACGGGATAGGGATTCGACCAGCGGTCACTTTATGGAAATCCCCTGACACGCCATAGCTCCAGTCTGGGTTGACGCGAGAGAACTAAGCTGCTGTGATGGAAACGAGACAAAATCTTCTGTGATGTCTTTGTCGGGAGGCTGGGAAACGCGGAAGAGGTTTAATAGAGACCTGGAGAACGATTATAAAGAAAAAAAATAAAGCCATATTGAACTGGATTTATCCTCGATGGTTGTCCTTTCTCTGTGCCGATTCACGTTCCAACCATCGGCTTCCGTTCACCAGTGACGTCAGCTGTGGAAACAATTCACAATTTATGTTGACTACGTCAGCAACCCGGAAGTGCGGCTGCTGGTGAGGGCAAATACGAGTGATGATTTCAGAATCTGTGTCTGACATTGTAACAATGCAACCGCAATTAATATTTCCCTATATCGCTATCGATCCAGGAAAATTGTCCCTTTCAATATCAATATATCGCTGTGCGACGCCGCCTGACTCCAGTCTTGCACTGTTACTTGTCTCTAAACTTCTAATCTCAGGGTGACTATGACATGCGCACAACCATGGCCCTGCACGGCCCATAGGCTTGAAATTAGTGAATACCTTTCCTTTACAAGTGACACTATGTGTCGGCAGCCCCAGATTCGGTTCACATACCTGTTCAGATCACTGTAAACAGATCGATACTCCAGGATAAGACCCTGTTAACGCGAGGAAATCAGCAGGATTAGCAAAAAATATTATCAAAAGCATTTTTGTAACAGAGGAGAATTAGAAGAACATTCAAAAGATCCTGCGCATTCTTAACAATTCGTGTCTGAAAGAAACGCGGAGCAGTAAGGCCATGATGAAAGGAGGATCAGAGGCAGAGTTATAGGTCTTCCCATGGTTCATCTTTCAATGAGGTCACCCTGTCATTTTACAAAACTGCAGTTAGCAGAGGACTCAGTCATTAAATTATCCTCAAGCTAACAGGCGTATTAGCTCCTGTCATTTGCTTCCCTTTCTTCAAGAAGAGCGGAGTGATATTTACAAATTTCCATTTCTCCGAAACAATCCTATAATGGTATGAATACTAATTCCTCTACTACCACTTCAGCTGCCTATTTCAGACCCCTGGCGTGCAGTCAATCTCATCCATTCACCCCAGGTTATTTATCCACCCTCCAGATTGCCTTGCATTTTCTGTTTATTATAGTGGCTGCAACCACTTCCGTGTCCTGACACTGTCATACTGATGGTGCCCTCAACAGTGAAGGCGAACACGTGATACTGAATGAGTTCCTCCGCCATTTCTGCCTCCCCCCGTTACTGAAACTTCGACATTCTCGCTGCCCAGAGTCTCACTTCAGGTTCTGAAGTGGAAACAACTACTTCCAAAAGGGATTGACGCAAATGTTTCCCTTACCGTGTAAGTGGAGTCTCCATCCTGCGCATTGTTCCTTGCACCCTGGAAAGAGAAGATTACGTGTTATTTTTGAGACGTTTATACAAGTTCACAGCAATTGTATTCTGCCTCTCCGCCGTTAAACCCCGGGAGTATCAATGTTTCACATTAGTTAGTGCTTGGGGCAATATGGCCTCGTTCACCGTTCGACGCACCCCGTGTTTCTGATTCAGTGTGAGTGCAATATATATTGTCTCTGACATCAGGAATGTTTCTGAATGTCATGGAACCATTCGGCAATATTCAGTCACACAGGAGCATGATGAATATTACCTGAGGAGTGATTCGCTTTCAGACCCATTCCTCTTGAGACATAAGTCTGAATCAGAACTTGTACGTGGCGGCCTCGCGGCCTCAGGATGTTTCTCTTCAACGCTCACAGAGATCGCTCTTGACCACAGACAGAAATGTGCAAACCTGACCATGGATTGTGTGTGTGTGTGTGTGTGTGTGTGTGTGTGTGTGTGTGTGTGTGTGTGTGTGTGTGTGTGTGTGTGTGTGTGTGTGTGTGTGTGTGAGAGAGAGAGAGAGTGTGTGTGTGTGTCTGTGTGTGTGTGCGTGCGTGCGTGCGTGAGAGAGAGTGTGTGTGTGTGTGTGTGTGTGTGTGTGGAGTTACTCACATTGATCGGACATTTTAAAAGACTCTTTCATGAAATAAATTACAGCAAGGGTAAGATATGATTTTGCATCACTCAGGAGTTATGGATTCTGGGAAATTCTGGGGAAATTCTGCAGGTGCTGGAAGCTCGCACACAAAATGCCGCAGGGACTCAGAGCGTCGGGCAGCATTAATGGAATTCATTAATCCGTTCACGTTTTGTGCAGAGACCCTTCTACTGGGCTGGGAAGAAGGCAGGAAGACGCCTGGACAAAATGGTGGCCAGGGGAATGAGGACGGGCTGGGAGGTGATGCCTGATGAGTGGGAAAGGGGTAAAGGCTGAAGAAAAAGTAAAACGTAGAAACATAGAAAACCTACAGCACAATACAGGCCCTTCCTCCCACAAAGTTGTGCCGTACACAACCCTACCTTAGAAATTACTAGGCTTAACTATATCCCTCTATTTTACTCAGCTCCATGTACCGATCCAAAAGCCTCTTAAAAGACCCTATTGTATACGGCTCCACCTCCGTTGCCGGCAGCCCATTCCACACACTCACCACTCTTTGAGTAAAAAAACTTACCGCTGACATCTCCTCTGTACCTACTCCCCAGCACCTTAAACCTGTGTCCTCTTGTAGCAAGCATTTCAGCCCTGGGAAAAAGTCTCTGACTATCCACACGATCAATGCCTCTCATCATCTTCTACTCCTCTATCAGGTCACTTCTCATCTTTCACCGCTCCGAGGAGAAAAGGCCGAGTTCACCCGAACTATTCTCATAAGGCATGCTCCCCAATCCAGGCAACATCCTTGCAAATCTCCCCTGCACCCTTTCTATGGCTTCCACATCCTTCCTGTAGTGAGATGACCAGAACTGAGCACAGTACTCCAGGTGGGGTCTAACCAGGGTCCTATATAGCGGCAACATTACCTCTCGGCTCCTGAATTCAATCCCACGATTGGTGAAGGTCAATACACCGTACGCATTCTTAACCACAGTGATCCGATTGCAGAGGCGAGTGTGCCACAGGGGAAGGGGAAGAAGGAGGGTCACCGGAGGGAGTTGATGGGCAGGTGAGGAGAAGAGGTAAGAGGCCGGAGTGGAAAAGAGAAGAAGAGAGAAGTGAACAGAAATACTGGTGGGATCAGGTCGATGTTCATGCGATCAGGTTTGGGTCTACTTTGCGGAATATAATGTGTTGTTTCTCCATTAACGGAAAATAAGATCCGGGATCGATCATCCAGGATCTTGTTAAATGCCCAATCTGTGCCGCAGGGCCCGATGGACGCTACCCATCACATTACTGATGTTCTTATCTTCTCTTTGCAAAGAAATGACTGAGATCACGGACATAATGCAAACATCCAACCTGTTCATCCATTTGGACATTTTCATAATATTCCGATGAGTTTACGGTCTTTGTATCGAAGGTGCCTGAGGAAACAAAACAGATATGGCACAAGGGTGCAGAGCGTCAGGAGGCTTTGTTGAACACAGCAGACGTCAAACCGGCCCAGAAGAAAAAGCCATTGATAGCATGAGCTCCCTTCCCACCAATCGCCGGAACCAGGAATTGAGGGTTGATATTGATCAATATGAAGAGAATTTAAGTTGCATGAACTACCATCCCCTTACTTCGCTGATATTGTAATCTTCAGCAGAAGTTTTCAACTAAAATAATTGGAAAACCCAACGGCAAATGTCACATCATCCGTGACCATTCGGTCGGATGAAACCTCCAGCTTCAGTGGACTATGAGCTCCCAAATTAAAATCAAATGTTAAGATTTCCCTGGACTCAGTATTAGAACAGTTGAAACGGAGTTCACTCACTTTTGCTTCCGGGATTCCTGCTCTTGCCATATTTAGATTTCGGTGGATATTTGATGCTGAATAAACTGAAACAAAGGACAAGAAAATAATTCGTCAGGAACTTATTTTCCTGCGCTGATGCACCGAATGAGAATGGCCCCTATAATTCCATTCGAATCTTTCTAGATATCCCTTAATAACGTTTTGTTTATTGGATGCCCTGTACCAGTCCAGCTCGATAGCATCGACAGGTGGGTTAAGTAGATAAAAATGCTTTGGCCTTTTTGACAGATAATGCTGTTCACACACATATTGCTGAACGCAAACCTCTTTCAGACAAATTTCGGACAGACAACTTCGCCATGAAGGCGGAATGCTGATTCTGTCCGCAGATGGGCCCTGATCCCAGCTAAAGTCGTTTCTGCCGCAATTCACATTCAATCATTAAAGGTAGGAACAAAATTCGTAGAGATATGCGTTTACCCGCCAGCTTTTCTTGCGAACAGCCATCCACTGAATCCTCCAACCAGGCCCATGATAAGTAAACCAAGTATAATACCCACGATCGCGCCAGCCCGGAAGGTACAGTTTTCATCTGTTTTTGGTGATGACACAGAAAACAAGCATATATTTTACATGGCGAAAACTCATCTTTATTAAGAAATGATAATTGATCCAGGCTCCGGAAACTTCTGGTCGCTGGTCTCGATATGAATAAATTTAAAGCAATTATTATTTTATTCTGGTAGGCCATTTAGAAGGAGGAGTGAAGGTATGGCGTGAGGAGAGCGTGAGAAGGAAATGGTTTGGATCTTTGATCATCGGGTTTACATGAACGAATGAGAGACACATTCACTCACCTTGTGCGCTAACTACACCTTGTAAGATAACTGGTGCTGTTGGTTACGCCGTTATTAATCCGACATATATAACTCCCAACATCAACCGAGCTCACTGACACAAGGGTGAGTTCCTACCCTGTCTGCAGGAGATTGTTCCCGTTGTACCATGCATACATACCCCAGGGGACTGACAGAGCAAAGCAAGCTAATGTCAGGTTTGACACAATATTGGACACAACTGGACGCTCCGGTACAATTCTGAACTTCTCTGATCCATTTGTAAAATTTAAAAAAGTGTTGATTAGAGTAAAATCCTGGTGGATCCGGGATATTATGACCTTCTCTCTTCATTGAAAAGATGAGAGCAAATGTTGGTAAGTGTAATATCTGATACAAATGAACGCGGTTGACTAACTGTGTACTTACAGTAAACTTGAACGTTGGTCTCTCCAACGCCACTGCTGAATGAGTTGCTGGCGATGCACTTGTACGTCCCTCGGTCGTTTCTGTTAGCTCTGATTATAGTCAGTTTCGCCTTGTCGGGAGATGTGAATATTCTGCCGTTTTCCTGGATGGGTTGGTTATCCTTGAACCATGTCCGTGTCTGAACAGTGCCCGATGCGTCACAGCTGAGTGCGATGGTATCGGGGTCTTCCAGGGGGGTGGGATCACTGGACACCACAGTAACCCCAGTCACTGTCTCTGTAAATACAATTTAAATTCAAATAGATTTACACGGGGTTTTATCTACATCACGGACATAATATTTGGATGCTGCCAACTCAATATCGTCGGCATTCCCAGTTCTAATCCCTATGTGGTTCGATATCACGTCGGTATCCAGCTTGAACTAAACGCCGGCACTGAGTTTAAAGTTTTACTGTTGTTACCCAAGGGGACGGTGAGCAACCTATTCCCGTTTCAGATGTTCCTCAATGCTTGGACTTTCCCGCAGTGAGAATATACATTATCCATCAAAGCAGACTAATACAGAACTGCACTTGGCTACAGTTTAATTGTCCCGTGGACCATGTGAAATAAAAAAACCCGTGCCCCCTGCTGTTGAAGACAAAAGTAGAGTGACTTTTTATTTAATATGTGGCTGAGCGAAGGGCGCTGAGTAGGCTACGGTCAATTATGGATAACTCTGAACATCCTCTACATAGCACCATCCAGAGACAGAGAAGCAGTTTCAGCGACAGGTTACTATCGATGCAATGCTCCTCAGACAGGATGAAGAGGTCAATACTCCCCAATGCCATTAGGCTTTACAATTCAACCGCCAGGACTTAAGAACTTTTTAAAAGCTATTATTAATGCTTTTTGAGATAGTGATTTAGATGCAAATCATGTTTACTGAGTTAAGTATTGTATGTAATTAGTTTTGCTACAACAAGTGTATGGGACATTGGAAAAAAAGTTGAATTTCCCCATGGGGATGAATAAAGTATCTATCTATCTATCTATCTATCTATCTATCTATCTATCTATCTATCTAAGGAGTTTGCGGAGGAGGGAGGGCATAGGAATTATGATCATGGGTTCCTCCCGGGAAGTTGTGACCTGTAGAGAAGGGACGGGTTTGCTCCTGAACTGGGGAGGGATAAACATTCCTGTGGGAAGGCTTCTTGTTGCTGCACGATTGGTTCCTAAGTGGAGTTGCATTTGGAAGGGAACCAGATGGACAGAAGGATCCGTGGAGATCTGGCGGAGCCAGATTTCGGCAAGACGTCGGCTCCTCCGGATTGGCTGTTGTGCAACGAGCCGAAATTGATCAGAGAACTTATGGGAAAAAGAATGTTGGGTTGAGTGATCATAATATGATCGACTTCATCCTGAAATGTGAGAAGGAGAAGCTGAAGAGTCAGATGACCCAGTGTTACAGTGGGTTAAAAGGAGTTAGGGAAGCACAGGAGACGGGTTGGCCAGATTTAATTGAAAAATAACACTGGCGGGGGATGACGGCAGAGGAGGAAGAAATGTTCTAAAGGAGAGCTGACATAACCGTGGCGAAGAAGAGAAGTCAAAGCCAACATGAAGGTCAAAAAAAGGGTATATAATGGAACAATCATTAATGGGAAGTCAGATGATTGGGAGGTTGAATAAAATAACAAATGGCAACTAAAAAGTCGTTTAGAAGGTAGAGGTGAATGCGAAAGCACTCCAGCCAATAATATTAATGAAGATCGGCAAAGTATCTCAATGTACATCAAGTGTGAAACGAGAAGCAAGAGTGGATATCGGGCCGTTCAAAAACGATAGTGGAGAGGTAGTACTGGGGAACAAGGAACTGGCGGACAAACTGCATCAGCCCTCAGCTGGAACATACTGATGATATGTTGGATGTTTCAGGTATCAGGGGTCATGCAACGTCAGCATTCATTGCAAGGGTACTAGAATATAAAAGGAAGGATGTAATGCTGAAACTTGATAAAGCACTGGTGAGGCCTCACTTGGAGTATTGTGATGCATTTTAGGACCCTTGTCGTTGAGAGAGAATGTGATTAAACTGAAGGGGTTTCCAAGGAAGTTCGCCAAAATGATCCCAGGATTGAACGGCTTTACGGGAGAAGAGGGTTTGATGGCTCTGGGCCTCTACCCACTGGGGTTCAGAAGAATGTGGGGAGACCTCATGGAAACCTATCGAACTGTGAACGGCCTTGTTGGAGTGGATGTGGAAAAGATGATTCTCATGGCGGCAGAGTCTAATCCCTGAAGGCACAACCTGTGCATAGAGTGGTATCCTTTCAGAAACAAGGCGGAAGTGAATCTCTTTCGACAGAGCGTGATGAATCTGGGAATTATGTTCCACAGGCAGCTGTAGAGGGCGTATCGTTATGTAAGTTTAAAGCCGAGGATGATAGATTTTCGATTGGTCAGGCCGTGAGGAATATGCGGAAACGGCTGTGATTGGGACTGAGAGGAATATTGGATCAGCCATGATGAAATGGCGGTGCGGACTCCATTGGCCACATGGTCTAAATCTGCTTCCAATGATTACGGCATCCTTGTCTTAACAGCAGCAAGTAAACATTTGTAATTTGATCAGCAAGCCAAAATAATTCCAATTTTCATCTTAATCAATACTCTTATTCATCAATATGCAACGTTGTGGATTGACATTGTTAGTCAGTATTCTAATCGGGTTCAGGCTTTTAGTTGGATTACACGGGCCTGTCTGCACCAACACTATTAATTGTAGGACCTCAGCAAAGGGAAGAACGGACTACTTACCGAACACAATGATTTCCGTGGTTGAGGCATTGATCTTTTTGGTAACCATGTTATGGGCCTCACAAGTATACTTTCCCATATAGCTCACAGAGATGCTGTCGAAGATGACCTCCTGCCCACTTTGTAGGGAGGCACCGTTCAGTTTCCAATTCAATTCAGCATCTGGGTGGGACTCTGTGAAACATGTTAACCTGAGGGAGCTTCCGGCAACGTGAAAAGAAGAGTCCGGTTGAGTGATGATATATGGACGATCCGGTCCGTCTAAAACAAACGGACAAAAGAGATTCCAACAAATTACACAGGAAATGCAACAGAGTTCCTCAGCTGAAGAGGAAGAACAGCCCACCACCAGAGAAAGCGCTCCTACACACCGGCGAATTAATCCGTCTGGAAGCCATGAGCGGGAAAGAGGAGAGTCGGGACACTATGTCAGATTATCCACGTCTTATGAAACTATGAATTGCACAGTTACCTCATATCGCAAAACCCGTCTCCTCCTCCAAGCTGAATACAATGCACGCCAGACATAAGTGTATCGCTTTGAATAACTTCCCTATGTGTGTGTATTGTGGGAAAGAGTTCAGGAAAACTTTCCAAACAAAATACCCAGCGTCTCTCTGCAACTTGCAGTGTAGATGCAATAACTCATGTAAACAGGGTTCGGGCCGTATGTCATGTGGGCCCACACTATACCGTCAAGTCACTGACCACGTGTGCAATTATAGGGACACTCCAGTTTACAGAGTGTTATGGTAGGACCCGTTTTCAGTTCCAATATTCTAGGTTTAGTCTCTATCTGTGAGGACCGGTGGTTGTAACACCACTGCAAGTTATAATTTTCATCCCGATCTAAAAGCTGTAACTTCCAAGTTGTATCTATGGACATTTGCCAGAAGGGTTGTGGGGCTGATAAGGGCTGTGGGCGTTTTACACTCTGAACTTCCCTGTCCCTTCCGGTGAACGGAATTATTATCAAATTCCCTAAACGGCCATACACAGCGCCGGAGATTCAATGGTCCATTTGTCGAAAAAATAAACATCTTTGTCCTCACTGTACCAAGTTCAGATCAGTTTTCATTGAGTTGAAAAAGTATCAAACCAGAATAAGAGCTTTGAAGAGATAATTTGGATATGAATGAATAGAACTGAAGTGATACTCACAGCTTAGCAGAGTCAAATCCAGATTTAATGAACATCACAATTGCCTTTGAACTGTGGGCGTTGGAAATGTTCAAAATACATTGTTTTGTGTGAAGACCCATGCAGGACAGACCAGGTTATCCTGCACCTTTCTTTCACCTGAATTGCAGAAGTGAACCGACATAGTTGTAGTTTAACCGCCGCCGTAATGCAACTCGGATTTGAAATTCAAAATTTTAATTTTAATTCCCCAGCGTCCGAGATAGACCCGGATCCGTCTCCCAACTAACCGCTCAGTTGTTCCAAGTGTTAGTCGATAGTGTTTTAAACCTCAGGCAACGATCACTAAGGTATTCAAACACTCCCGGAACCCCGTATCTCGCAGGAACTGTGATATTATATGTAACTACCGGAGACTCGGGACACTTACAGTTGACATTAAGAGAAAACGGAGAGCTTGTGATTTCGTTAATCATGTTGCTTGCTCTACAGGTGAATATTCCGTCTGTCCGTAGCACTCCAGAAACAGTGAGTGTGCTGTTATCTTCATTCAGAACAATCCTGCCGCCAGGAATTACCCTGCTATTCTCCTCAAGCCACAGGTAAGAGACATCCGTGCCTGTTGCGGAGCAGGTTAGTCTGACGGTGTCGCTGTACTCAATCAGTCTGGTGGCATTAGATGTAACAATGACATTGGAAACAGGTTCTGTCGAAACATAGGGGATTGGTTAGTGCACGACACAAGAACAGAATCTGCAGGTTTATGAATTCCGTTACGAATCTGGAAATGAAATCAAACATTTATTATTCCATAATAAGTAGACATTAAGAAGTTATTCAATTTGATGGACATGAGGTTTTGAGATGGACGTTACAGGGTTCGGGGGAAAATTGCGAAGGTTGGAGGTTGGCTAACTGTGTTCCATTCATCGCGACCAGTGGGAAGTATAAGCATACACGGTACAGGAACCGTGGTGTACAAAGGCCGTTGTAAATAGAGTCCAGAAGAAAAAAAAGACCTGACGAAAAGTTCAAAAACAGGGCAATGATAGAGATCTAGAAGCCCGTAAGGTAAGCAGGAAGGAGCTTAAGAATGAAATTAGGAGAGCCAGAAGGGGCCATGAGAAGGCCTTGCCAGACAGGATTAAGGAAAACCCGAAGGCATTCTACAAGTTTTTGAAGAGCAAAAGGATAAGAGGTGAGAGAACAGGACCAATCAAGTGAGACAGTGGAAAAGTGTGTATGGGACCGGAAGAGATGGCAGAGGTACTTAATGGAAAGTTTGCTTCCTTATTCACTACGGTTAAATATCTTGGCGATTGTAGGGATGACTTGCAGCGGACTGAATAGCCTGAGCATATAGATACTAAGGAAGAGAATGTGCTGAAGATTTTAGAAATCAAGTGGGATAAGTCTCCGGGACCAGGCTGCTGTGGGAGGCGAAGGAAGGGATTGTTGAGCCTCTGGCGATGACGTATACATCGTCAATGAGGACAGGAGAGGTTTCCGGAGGATTGGCGGATTGCGGATGTGCGTTCTAATTCAAGAAAGGGAGTAGAGGTAGCCCAGGAAATTATAGCCCACTGAGTCTTACTTCACCGGTTGGTAAGTTGATGGGGAGGATCCTGAGAGGCAGGATTTATGAACATTTCGAGAGGCATAACCGGATTACCAATAGTCAGCATGGCAGGTCAAAGGCAGGTCGTGCCTTATGAAATTGATTGAATTTTCTGAGGATGTGATGAAACACACTGATGAAGGTAGAGCCGCAGGTGTAGAGTATATGGATTTCAGCAAGGCATTTGATAAGGTTCCCCGTGTGAGGATTATTGACAAAGTAAGAAGGCATGGGATCCAAGGGGACATTGCTTTGTGGATACAGATCTGGCTTGCCAACAGAAGGCAAAGAGTGTTTCTAGACGGGTCATATTCTGCACAGAGGCCGGTGACCAGAGGTATGCCTTAGTGATGTGTTCTAGGACCCCTACTCTTTGTGATTTTTATAAATCACCTGGATTAGGAAGTAGAGGGATGGATTAGTAAATTTGTTGATGACAGAAAGGTTGGGATGTTGTGGATAGTGTGGAGGGCTGTGGAAGGTTACAGCAGAACATCGATAGGATGTAGAGCTGGGCTGAGATGTGGCAGATGGATTTCAACTCAGATAAGTGTGTGTTTGTCCATTTAGGTAGATGATGGCAGAATATAGCATGAATGGCAAGGCTCTTGGCAGTACGGGTGATCAGATGGGGTCCGAGTCCATAGAACACTCAAAGTTGCTACGCAGGTTGACTCTGTGGTTAAGAAGGCGTACGGTGCATTGGCCTTCATCAACCGTCGGATTGAGATTAGGATACAACCAATACCGATAACCGATACAACTGGCAAATAACTGGATCTGGTGAAGGAAGAAGTAGGAATGAATTGACCAGGAAAGGGTCACTTGGCAATGAGAAAGGTGATGCATAATCACTGTTAAGCTTCAGAGGAGAATTACTGACAACAGTTTGTAATATCCTCCGGATAAGCTATCGTTACTGAAATGATACAAAGTTCAGTGTCAGTGTCAATGTAATGGAGCCAATGAAAATTGTTATCTCACACAGCCGAACAAATGCAAACTGGGGTTCATCTTAAAAGCATGAATTGCAAACCCAACACTGGATAATGAGACGGATCTGGATACCTTAATCAGCACCGGGCTCTACCTTACCAGATGGAAACACAGAACACCTGCAGCACAATACAGGCACCTCGGTCCACAAAGCTGTGCCGGACATGGCCTGATCCTTGAAAACACCACTGGTTACCCATGACCCTCTATTTTACTAAGCTCCATCTACCTATCCAGGAGTCTCTTAAAAGCCTTGTCGTATCGGCCCCCACCACTGATGCCGGCAGCCCATTCCACGCACTCACCGCTCTCTGCGTAAAAAACTTACCCCTGACATCTCCTCTGTACCTACTTCCCAGCACCTTTGTTATGAGTGCTGACCAGACCTGATGGAAATGGGGTCCAGAGATAACTTCCCCTTGGGAACTATGCTGCTAATGAGAGAGAGAGATGAAGAACAGAGAAATTGAGGGGGGGGGGCAGTGAATCGGGGTAGACTTCCATTAATCTAATCTAATCTAATCTGGTTTTGTGAAATACCAGAGAGGCAAACAGCAGAAATGGATGTTGACGAATTTCTATTAAGGCCGGACCCTGTGGGTTTACAGAAGGCTAGAAATTGTGAATTGTGGGATATGGTGGGGACCTTGGAACTCAAGGAGGTTAAGAAAGGGATGACGAAGGCTGAGATACAACGTAAGATAGCTGAACATTATTTCGCGAGGAAGATATTCAAGCCGGAGATGTTAGAACACTTTCCTGGAGGGAAAGGGCAGGTCCAGTTACGTCTAGAAGAGATGCGTTTGGAGAGAATTAAGTTGGAGGTGGAGGAGGCAGAACAACGGCGTCAGTTCGAGAGGGAGAAATGGGAACGTGTGGATGCCGGGGCAGACCGTGGGGAAATGTTTAATGTTAGTCAGGAGATTAGGTTGGTACCACCGTTCGAGGAGACGGACATGGATCGGTACTTCTTGCATTTTGAAAAAGTGGCCGCGAACTAGAAGTGGCCTAGAGATAAGTGGGTGGTGCAGTTACAAAGTGTACTTAAAGGGAAGGCTCAACGAGCATATGCGGCGTTGTCTGCGGAGGTTGCAGAAGGATGAAAAGTTTGTGAGGAGCAATCCTTGCCAGGAAGCCTTTGGGAAGTTGAAAAACGTATCGTGTTACCGCCCTGTGGGGATGAACTTGAACACCCAGTAGCGTATTTTTCTAATAAGTTCAATGTGCACTTGAGAAAATACTCCACTCTAGAAAAGAATTACTGGCCCTTATCCTGGCGTTACAGCATTTTGAGGTCTACATTTGTTCGGCACCGAGACCATTGAGAGTTTACAATGATCATAACCCCTTGGTATTTTTGGCTCGCGTGAAGAATAAAAATAGGCGGTTATTAAGTTGGAGTCTGTCGTTACAAGAATTCGATATTAAAATACAACATGTGAAGGGAACTGACAATGTAATTGCTGACTGTTTATCCAGGTGTTAAGTTGGAAGTATGTCTGTGTTACTCTTGTAGTTAATGACAACGTCTGTATTATATTAGACTCTGTAGTGTGCTTTACTGGTGAAAATTCCTGGAAGGATGAGGGTGTTATGTGTGCTGAACAGACCTGATGGAAATGGGGTCCAGAGATAACCCCCCACCCCACCCCCCTTGGGAACTATGCTGCTAATGAGAGAGAGAGATGAAGAACAGAGGTAGAGACATCTGCTACAGATAAGAGAGAGAGAGACAGTGGATTTATGTATTTTGGCTCTTCACTGATTTATTTATCTTCCGCTGCAAGGACGTTACGTTGCTCGTTAACATTCCTGAGGAGACAGCAGGAGTGGCCTAGTTTGATGGACATCGACATGTGGAGTTGATGGATGGCTGATACCCTGTCCATGGGGATATAAAAAGTCTGGGGAGACACCCCTCAGACACACCAGTGGACACTGAAAGAGTGTTGTCCACCCATAGGAAGGTGAGGGCTAAGAGGACCAGGAATCAGGAGATCGGTCACAAAGCTCACAGTGTGACGGCAGGGCTGATGGGGGCTTGTGTGTGTGCCCACTCATGCCAGAGTGACGAGTCCACCACAGAAGAAGGGTCTGGCCGAGAACGGAGGGGTCATAACCGAATGACCACAACGGTACAACGGAACAAGGACACAACAGAATAAGAAAACAGCAGAAGGAGTGCACGGATTAAAGTAGAAGGACAATGGCATGATGCTAAGTGTTCTGAGTTAATGAGGAAGGACAGGCAGAGGACAGATCATAACTGTAGCCAGTTAAAGGGGTTGAAGGTCTATGTTAATGCTAGGAGTATTAGGAACAAGGAAGTTGAACTTAGAGCATGGATTAGTACATGGAACTACGATGTAGTGGCCGTTACTGAAACTTGCTTGGAGGAAGGGCAGGATTGGATGATGCAGGTCCCGGGTTTCAGGTGTTTTAAAAGGAATAGGATGGGAGGTAGAAAAGGGTGGGGGAGTGGCATTGCTGGTTGGAGATAGCATCACGGTTATAGAAAGGGAGGACGCTGCAGAAGGAGTGTCCACGGAGTCAGTCTGGGTCGAAGTCAGAAATAGGAAGGAGGTCAATCCTGTGCTGGGAGTAGTCTATAGGCCCCAAAATAACCCTCGGGACACCGAAGAGCAGATAAGCAGTCAGATTTTAGAACGGTGCAGGAAATACAGGGTAGTAGTTATAGGTGATTTCAACTTCCCTCATATTGACTGGCACCTCCTGAGTGCAAGGGGGATAGATGGGGCTGAATTTGTCAGGTGTGTTCAAGAAGGATTCCTGACACAATATGTGGATAGGCCGACGAGAGGAGAGGCTATCCTGGATCTAGTTCTGGGTAATGAACCTGGTCAGGTGACAGACCTCTTGGTGGGGGAGCATTTTGGTGAGAGTGACCACAACTCCCTCAGCTTCAGCACAGTTATGGAAAGGGATAAAACCAGAAGAAATGGTAAAGTGCTTTACTGGGAAAAGGCTAACATTGAAGGGATGAGGCAGGAACTATCGAGAGTAAATTGGAAACAGATGTTCAAAGGGGAAAGCACAGAAGTAACGTGGGAGAAGTTTAGGGACCAGGATAGGTTTGTCCCACTGAGGCAAGGGGAAGATGGTAGGAAAAGGGAACCGTGGCTGACGAAACATGTGAGGCAACTCGTCGAGGGAAAAAGAAGCATATGTTAGATATAAGAGCAGGAAGTAGGAGGGACTTATGAGAAATATAGGGTAGCCAGGAAGGAGCTAAAGAAAGGACTTAGGAGAGCTCGAAGGGGGCAGGAGAAGGCCTTGGCATGTAGGATTACGGAGAACCCCAAGTTGTTCTATGCGTATGTGAAGAATAGGAGGATGACGAGAACGAAGATGGGACCGCTAAAGGATAAAGCGGGCAACATGTCCCTGGAAGCGGAGGAGTTTGGGGAGGTCCTAAATGAATACTTTGCTTCAGTATTCACAAGTCAAAAGCATCTTGATCAGGATGAGGTCGAAGTCGAGCGGGTCTGTATACTGGGCAATGTGGAGATTAAAGAAGAAGAAGTGCTGGATCTTCTTAAAAACATTAAGAATGATAAATCCCCAGGGCCGGATATGATACACCCCAGGTTGTTGTGGGAATTGAGAGAAGAGATCGCAGGAGCATTAGCTATGATCTTTGAATCCTCCTTGGCTGCAGGGGATGTGCCGGAGGACTGGAGAATGGCAAATGTAGTTCCCTTGTTTTAAAAAAAAGGTAATAGGGAGAAACCTGGGAACTATAGACCAGTGAGTCTTACGTCAGTGGTATGCAAACAACTGGAAAGGATTCTTAAGGATAGGATCTGCGAGTATTTGGAGAAGTACAGTCTACTCATGAATAGTCAGCATGGCTTTGTGAAGGGAAGATCGTGCCTTAAGAGCCTGATTGAGTTTTCTGAAGAGGTGACAAAAGAAATTGATGAGGGTAGGACAGTGGACGTGGTCTACATGGACTTTAGCAAAGCATTTGACAAGGTCCCTCACGAGAGACTCATCCAGAAAGTCATGAGGCATAGGATAAGTGGAGCCTTGGCTGTTTGGCTAAAACAAAAATTGGCTCAAAGGAAGAAAGCAGAGGGTAGTTATGGAACGAAAGTATTCTGCCTGGACGTCGGTGACTAGTGGAGTGCCGCTGGGATCTGTTCTGCGACCCCTGCTTTTTGTGATTTTTATAAATGACCTGCATGTAGAGGCGGAAGGAATGGTGAGTAAGTTTGCGGATGACACGAAGATTGGAGGAGTTGTGGATGGAGCTGTAGGTTGTCGAAGGTTACAAGAGGATATAGACAGGCTGCAGAGTTGGGCAGAAAAAATGGCAGATGGAGTTCAATCCGGATAAGTGTGAGTTGATGCATTTTGGAAGGACAAACCAGAAGACTGAGTACAGGATTAATGGTCAGTTACTTAAGAGTGTGGACGAACAATCGGACCTTGGTGTTCAAATCCATACATCCCTCAAGGTCGCTGCGCAGGTTGATAGGGTAGTTAAGAAGGCCTATGTGATGCTAGACATCATTAACAGGGGGATTGAGTTCAAGAGAAGAGAGGTCATGTGTCAACTCTACAAATCTCTGGTGAGACCGCACTTAGAGTATTGTGTTCAATTCCGGTCACCTCATTATAGTAAGGATGTGGAAGCTATGGAGAGCGTGCAGAGGAGATTTACCAGGATGTTGCCTGGTTTGGACAACAAGTCATATGGAGCTGGGACTTTTCTCTTTGGAGCGTAGAAGAATGAGATGGGGATTGATAGAGGTCTACAAGATTCCGAGAGGCATAGATAGGGTGGATAGTCACTACCTTTTTTCCAGGGCACCGATAGCAAATACCAGAGGGCATATGTACAAAATTAAGGGAGGGAAGTTTAGGGGAGACATCAGGGGTAAGCCTTTTACACAGATGGTTGTGAGTGCCTGGAATGACTTACCAGGGATGGTGGTGGAGTCTAAAACATTAAGGCTAATTAAGAATCTCTTGGACAGGCACATGGATGAAAATAAAATGGAAGATTATGGGGTAGTGTGGGTTTAGTACTTTTTTTTTAATGCATTATATGGGTCGGCACAACATGGAGGGTTGAAGGGCCTGTACTGTGCTGTTGTGTTCTATGGTTCTATGGTTCTTATAGACTTGTTCATGCCTACCAGGTCACCTCTCATCCTCCTTTGCTACAAGGAGAAAAGGCCGAGTTTACTCAACCCAACCTCATAAGGCATACTCTCGATCCAGGCTCCCCAATCCAGGCAACATCCTTGTAAACCTCCTCTGCACCATTATTACTAGATCACTCTGTTCTACTGCATCAGAGTGTCATCAGCAAATTTACGAACCCATCCCTCCAGATCCTCATCTATAAAAACATTATAAAAATCACGAAGAGCCCTAAAACTGATCCCTGATGCACACCACTGGTCACCGACCTCCATGCAGATTATGACCCGTCTACAAACTCTCTTTGCCCTCCGTGTGCAACCCAGTCCTGGATCCTCAACGTAATGCTCCCTTGGATGCCATGTCTCCTTACTTTCTCAATGAGCCTTGCATGAGGTACATTATAAAATGTTTTTCTGAAATCTATATACACTACATCTACAGTTCTACCTTCGTTAATGTATTCATAAATCCTGCCTCTCAGGTTCTACAAATATCTCTGTTATCTCCACCGGCTCAGGGCACACTTTTCCACTGTCACACTGGATTGGTCCTATTCTCTCACGTCTTATCCTCTTGCTCTTCACAGACTTGTAGAATGTCTTCGGGTTCTCCTTAATCCTGTCCACCAAGGTCTTCTCATGTCCCCTTCTGGCTCTCCAAATTTCATTCTGAAGCTCCTTCTTGCTAGCCTTGTAATCTTCTAGATTTCTATCACTACCTATTTTTGCACCTTTCGGCAGCTCTTCTTTTCTTCCTGACTAGATTTATAACAGCCCTTCTACACCACGGTTCCTATACCTGTGCAGAACCCCACGCAAATACCCCCTGAACACTTGCCACATTTTCTACCGTAAGTTTCCCTGAGAAGATCTGTTTCCAATTTATGCTTCGAAGTTCCTGCCTGATAGTCTCACGTTTCCCTTTACTCCAATTAAACACTTCCGCAACTTGTCTATTTCCAACCCTCTCCAATGTTATGGTGGAGGGGATAGAATTGTGATCACTATCTCCAAAACGCTCTCCCACTGAGAGACCTGACATCAGACCAGGTTCATTACCCAATACCAGATCAAGTGCAGCCTCTCCTCTTTTAGGCTTATCTACATATTGTGTCAGGAAACCTTCCTGAACACACCTGACGAATTCCACCCCATCTAAACCCCTTATTATATGGAAATGTCAAACGATATTTGGGAAATTAATAAACCCCACCACAACGACCCTGTTATTATTACTCCTTTCCAGAATCTGCCTTCCTATCTGCTCCTCGATGTCACTGTTACTATCGGGAGGTCTGTAAAAACACCCAGCAGAGATTTTGACCCCTTCCTGTTCCTGTCTTCCACCCAGAGAAACTCCGTAGACAACCTCTTCATAACTTCCTGCTTTTCTCCAGCCGCGACACTATCGCTGACCATCAGTGCCACGCCCATCTCTTTTGGCTCCACTCACGGTCCTTTCTGAAACATCTAAAGACTGGCACTCGGAGTAACATTTCCTGCCCCTGATCATCCATGTCTCTATATTGGCCGCAACGGCAGAGCCCCGTGTTGATGCACGCTCTGAGCTCATCCGCTTTGTTCATAATGCTCCTTGCATTAAAATACACACATCGCAAATTATCAGTCTGAGCGCGTCCCTTCTCTGTCACCTCCCTCTCGCAGTAACTTCGCAATTCTCTGTTTGTGAGCCAGCCGCCCCTTCCTCTGTCACTTCAGTCTGGTTCCCAGCCACAGCAATTCTAATTTAAACTCCCCCTAATAGCCTTAGTAAACCGTCCCGCCAGGATACTTGGCCCACTCGGATTCAAATGCAAACCGTCCTTTTTGTACAGGTCACACCTGCCCCAGAAGAGGTCCCCATGATGCAGAAATCTGAATCCTTGACCCCTGCTCCAATCCCTCAGCCACGCATTTATCCTGCGTATCATTCTATTCCAATACTCACTGTCACGTGAAACAGGCAGTAATTCCGAGATTGCTACCTTTGTGGTCGTGCTTCTCAACTTCCTTTCGAACTCCCTGTGTCTGTTTTCATTAACTCTCCCTTTTCCTACTTATGTCGATGCTGATAATTGAAATAAAGAAAAAATAATCTCTCTGTTTATGGATACAAACTCCGACAATTTTCGACCACTTTTTGATGGAGAAGATGCTTAGAGGCAGCTTTTAAGAACAGCTGGAGAGGTGTAATATGATTAGGAGTAGTGGGCATGGCTTTGTCAAGGGCAGGACGTGCCTTACGAGCCTGACTGAAATATTTGAGGTTGTGAGTAAACACATTGATGAAGGAAGAGCCGTAGATGTAGTGTATATGGATTTCAGCAAGGCATTTGATGAGGTACCCCATGCAAAAATATTCAGAAAGTAAGGAGGCATGGTATCCAAGGGGACCCTGCTTTGTGGATCCAGAACTGGCTTGCCCACTGAGGGAAAAGAGTGGTTGTAGACGGGCCATATTCTGCATGGAGGTCGGTGACCAGTGGTGTGCCTCAGGGATCTGTTCAGGGACGCCTACTCTTTGTTATTTTTATAAATGACCTGGATGAGGAAGTGGAAGGATGGGTTAGTAAGTTTGCTGATGACACAAAGGTTGAGGGTGTGTGGATAGTGTGGAGGGCAGTCAGAGGTTACGGCGGGAAATTGATAGGATGCAAAACTGGGCTGAGAAGTGGCAGAGGGAGTTCAACACAGATAAGTGTGAGGTACTTCATTTTGGTTGGTCAAATATCATGACAGGATATAGTATTAATGGTTAGGCTCTTAACAATGTGGAGGATCAGAGGGATCTTGGGGTCCGAGTCCATAGGACACTCAAAGCAGCTGCGCAGGTTGACTCTTTGTTGAAGAAGGCGGACAGTGTATTGGCCTTCATCAATCGTGGAAATAATAGGAAAACATTAAGAAATAATACTATTTGATGGACATGAGGTTTGAAATGCAGACCGTAGACCAGAGACACGTCACTTCATCCTTGGGTAAGAAGGTATACTGTGTATGGGCCTTCATCAATTGTGGGACTGAGTTTAAGAGCCGAGAGGTCATGTTGCAGCTATAAAGGACCCTGGTCAGACCCCACTTGGAGTACTGTGCTCAGTTCAGGTTGCCTCACTACAGGAAGGATGTGGAAACCATAGGAAGGGTGCAGAGGAGATTTGCAAGGACGTTGCTTGGATTTGAGACCATGCCTTATGGGAATAGATTGATTCAACTTGGCCTTTTCTGCTTGGAGCAACGGAGGATGAGGGATGACCTGATAGAGCTGTATAAGATGATGAGAGGCATTGATCGTGTGTATAGTCAGAGGCGTTTTCCCAGGGCTGAAATGTTTGCCACAAGAGGACACAGGTTTAAGGTGTTGGGGAGCAGGTACAGAGGAGATGTCAGGGGTAGGTATTTTAGTCAGAGAGTGGTGAGTGCGTGGAATGGGCTGCCGGCGACGGTGCGGAAACGATAAGGTCTGTTAAGAGACTTTTGGATAGGTACATGGAGCATGGAAAGATAGATGGCTATAGGTAAGCGTAATAATGTTTACGGTCGGGACATGTTCGGCACAACCTTGTGGGCCGAAGGGCCTGTATTGTGCTGTAGGTTTTCTATGTTTCTATCTTTCTATACTGTCTGAGACAGGTGGGCGGCACTGGGGAGGGGAACATCGTTAAACTTTCCTCTAGATGATTTTAGAACTAATCATTTCCAGCTGACTGGAGAGACTTGTCTGTTTTCAAAATTAGAGTAAAATACAGCACAAATGATTACTTGATGGCCTTGAAGACGGAACTGACATCCGGCACGGACAAGTGCGAGCAGCCCGCAAACAGAAACGGGGATACACAGCCACGCACAACAGTGAGAACTGAACAGTTCGAGAGCAGGTCTGGCAGAGTTCACTGGAGTCCAGGTTCTGCGACCACCGTAAAGGTTGTATTGTACTCTTTCACCACAGGAATAAAATGAAAGTTATAGTCCGAGATCGCATGACTCTGTCTCACGTACCAGTGACACGCAGAGTGACGGTCGCTGAGGTTTGGGAGCCATTCGTTGGAACCATATTCACACGGTATTCCCCGCTGTCCGACATGTTGACCGACTTCAGTAGAAGCGACCCATTGTGTGGAAATAACTCTGCCCGCGATCTGTACTCATTATCTACAAGCCCGGTCTGATCGATCCACTGGGCGAGTGTTTTCTCATTAAAACTCCAGCTTCCACTGCTGACGCTGGACGACGGCCGGACTGAAAAAAGCGCATCAGCCCCAGCGGTGACATTTATCTGGCTGTGCTCAACGATAATAGTAAACTGCTGGGACTCACCTGAGAAAGAGAAAATCATATGAGGGAAAAGCGACAGACGCGGATAGACTTGGGAACTGTACTTACTCAATATGTAAGTATTGTTCTCAGGGATCTGTTCTCAGCTCAGTAAGGTCGATAATTATAATCTCATCTTCATCCAACTAACCACGCGTCGTTCTGTTGATTATATGATCACCATTGGTTGGATAGAGTGACCCTCACCCGCCGTTATGTGGAGACAAAGAACGAGAGCTGCGAAGGCCAGTCCCGACATCCCGAGAGAGCAGCGCCGATCTCTGTTACACTCGGAGACTGAGCCGCACTTCCTGGTTTGCGGGTCAGATATCTGGATTCTGACGTCACAAGCAGCAGCGCTAATTGGATCAGGCCCAATGAGAGAATCTGTACTTTGCTCAAATCTACATCAAATCCTGTGTGCTGTTCTACACCTATCTGCTGTGGTTTTGCATCAGATAATATTGTCAAAGAGAGTTTCTCTTGCCCACCGACATGAAGAGAGAATGAGAGAGTTAAGTGACCGTTATCCACGCGATCCCGAGAGAGTGGAGCCTGTCTCTGCCACATTCGGGCACGTCAGCGGCTGCATTCCATTAGGTGATAGAAACATAGAAACAGTGAAAGCCCACAGCACAATAAAGGCCCTTCGGCCCACAAAGCTTGAAGAGATTTGGTATGGGTATGTCACCAAAACCTGGGAAATGTACGCACATGCAAGGCGGAGAGTATTCTGACTGTTTCCATCACCGTCTGGTGTGCAGGCTGCAATGCACAGGATCGACACAGATTACAGAGGCTTGTGTACAACAATCACATTCATCACAGTGCAAGCCTCTTCATAATCGAGAAAATCTTCAAAAGGTGGTTCCTCGGGAATACCAGGTCCACAATTAAGGGTGAACACCGTCAGGTATATGCTCTTGTCTCATTACAACCA